>NC_133536.1:3369600-3450214 GCF_048544455.1 Silene latifolia
CAACATAAGACATTTGGGGGTGCGGTATGCCATAACCTTGAAGATTCGTCGAACCTCGGATAATCATTAAAAATGTATTAATGCTCGTTTAATGCTCGTTATTTGAGGTTGAATCGAGTAGGTTAACTCCTGAAATGACCTCGGACGCGTGATTGAAAAGCGGGAAGAAAAAAAAGCTGGTCCGTCGGCCCTCTCGAGCGACACAAATTGAAGTGTATAATACACGGTTTTTCGGGATGCAGGGTCCTAGAACAAAATTCTACGGAAATCACATAGAAAGTTCCTCGGGTCAGATAAAGAGACCACCTAAATTTTGAGCACCAACAGAAGACATTTGGGGGTGCCGGTGTGCCACAAACGGCGATCGAAATAAACTTCGGATTATCGTGAAAAATGTGTTAAAGCTCGTTATTTGGTAATTTAAATCGAGCAGTTGATTCGAAATTGAACAAAGTTGATTCGAAATGAGCTAGGACGCGTGATTGATAAACGAGGAGAAAAAAAGCAGTGGTCTGTACGACTTTCGAATTTTCCTACGGAAAGTGAGGTGTATAATACACGGTTTGCCGGATTCGGGGTCGAGGAACAAAATACTCGAAAATCACATCGAAAGATACCGGGTCGATAAGCGGCCACGCAAAGTTTGAGTAATGTGAAGACATTTGGTGGTGTCGGTATGCCATAACCAAACATTTGTCGAACCTCGGATAATCGTTAAAAATGTATTAATGCTCGTTTAATGCTCGTTATTTGATTTCTGAATCGAGTAGGTTAACTCTCACGAAATGACCTGGGACGCGTGATTGAAAAACGAGGGAGAAAAAGAAAGCTGGTCGTCGACCTCGAGCGACACAAATTGAAGTGTATATACACGGTTTTCGTGTCCCGGACAAAATTCTCCGGAAATCACATAGTAAGTTCCTCGGGTCGGATAAAGCGCCACGCAAAAATTTGAGTAGCAACGAGAAGACATTTGGGGGTGCGGTATGCCATAACCCGGCATTCGTCGAACCTCGGATAATCGTGAAAAATGTATTCATGCTCGTTCGTTGATATTTCGTTATTTGAGGTGAATCGAATAGGTTAATTCTGAAATGACCACGGACGCGTGTTTGAAAAATCGGGAGAAAAAAGCTGGTCCGCTACGACCTCGAGCGGCTCAAATTGAAGTATATAATACACGTTTTTCGGGATGCAGGGTCCCGGAACAAAATTCTACGGAAATCACATAGAAAGTTCCTAGGGTGGATAAAGCGGCCACGCAAAGTTTTAGCACCAACGGAAGACATTTGGGGTGCCGGTGTACCCACAAACCGGCTGATCGCGAAACTTCGGATTATCGTGAAAAATGTGTTAAAGCTCGTTATTTGGTGAAATCGAGCGAGGTTGATTCCTGAAATGAGCTCGGGTGACGCGTTTTGAAAAACGAGGAAGAAAAAGAAACGTGGTCGGTCACGACCTTCCGAACGGTCAAATTGAAGTGTATAATACACGGTTTCGGGATTCAGTCCGGAATAAAAGTCTTCGGAAATCACATAGATAGTTTCTCGGGCGGATAAAGCGGCCACGCAAAGTTTGAGCACCAACGGAAGACATTTGGGGTGCGGTGTACCCAAACCAGCATTCGCCGAAACTCGGATTATCGTGAAAAAATGTGTTAAAGCTCGTTATTTGAGGCTGAAATCGACAGGTTGATTCGTGAAATGGAACAGGTTGATTCTGAAATGAACTCGGACGCGTGATTGAAAAAAGAGAGAAAAAAGCGAGGGGTTCGGTAAGACCTTCCCGACGGGTGAAATTGAAGTGTATAATACGGTTTTTCGGGATTCCGGTCGGAACAAAATTCTCGGAAATCACATAGAACGTTAGTCGGAGTGAGATAAAGAGGCCACGCAAATTTGGCAAGAACGAAAAGCGTTTGAGGGTGCGGTGTCGCCCAAAAACCAGCATTCGCGAAACTCGGATTATCGTGAAAAATGTGTTAAAACTCGTTATTTGAGGCTAAAATCGAACAGGTTGATTCTGAAAGAGCTCGGACGCGTGATTGAAAAAAAGGAGAAAAAAAGCAGGTCGATACGACCTTCGAGCTTGAAATTGAAGTATATAATACGGTTTTGGATTTGGTCCCGGAACAAAATTCTCGTGTCGCATAGAAAGATCCTTGAGTCGGATAAAGCGCCCACGCAAAGTTTGAGTAGCAACATAAGACATTTGGGGTGCCGGTATAACCATAACTTGCATTCGTCGAACCTCGGATAATCGTTAAAAATGTATTAATGCTCGTTTAATGCTTTCGTTATTTGGTGAATCGAGTAGGTTAACTCCTGAAATGACCTGGGGACGCGTGATTGAAAACAGGATGAAAAAGAAAGCGGGTCAGTGCACGGCCTCTCGAACGACACAAATTGAAGTGTATAATACACGGTTTCGGGATGCGGGGTCCTAGAACAAAATTCTAATGGAAATCACATAGAAAGTTCCTCGGGTCGGATAAGCGACCACCTAAATTTTGAGCACCAACGGAAGACATTTGGGGGTGCGATTGTGCCCAAAAACGGCTTGATCGCGAAACTTCGGATTATCGTGAAAAATGTGTTAAAGCTCGTTATTTGAGGTGAAATCGAGCAGGTTGATTCACGAAATTGAACAGGTTGATTCCGAAATGACCTAGGACGCGTGATTGATAAGCGAGGAGAAAAAAAACAGAGGTCTGTCGACCTTCCGAACGGCGAAATTGAGGTGTATAATACACGGTTTTTCGGATTCCGGTCGGAACAAAACACTCGAAAATCACATCGAAAGATCCTCGGGTCGAGATAAAGCGGCCACGCAAAGTTTGAGTAAGTAACGGAAGACATTTGGGGGTGTCGGTATGCCATAACCAAACATTTGTCGAACCTCGGATAATCGTTAAAAATGTATTAATGCTCGTTTAATGCTCGTTATTTGAGGTTGAATCGAGTAGGTTAACTCCGAAATGACCTGGGGACGCGTGATTGAAAACGAGGAGAAAAAGAAAGCTGGGTCGATGCGACCTCGAGCGACACAAATTGAAGTGTATATACACGGTTTTTGTGTCCGGACAAAATTCTCCAGGAAATCACATAGTAAGTTCCTCGGGTCAGATAAAGCGGCTACGAAAAATTTGAGTAGCAACGGAAGACATTTGGGGTGCCGGTATGCCATAACCCGACATTCGTTGAACCTCGGATAATCGTGAAAAATGTATTCATGCGTTCGTTCAATGCTCGTTATTTGAGGCCGAATCGAATAGGTGCTGAAATGACCACGAGGCCAGCGTGTTTGAAAAATCGGGAGAAAAAAAAGCTGGGTCGCTACGACCTCCCGAACGGCTCAAAGGTGAAGTATATAATACACGGTTTTCGGGATTCGGGGTCCCGGAACAAAATTCTACGGAAATCGCATAGAAAGTTCTAGGGTCGATAAAGCGCCACGCAAAGTTTTAGCACCAACGGAAGACATTTGGGGTGCGGTGTGCCAAAGCTTGATCATGAAACTCGGATTATCGTGAAAAATGTGTTAAAGCTCGTTATTTGAAATTGAAATCGAACAGGTTGATTCCGAAATGAGCTCGGACGCGCTTTTTGAAAAAAGCGAGGAAGAAAAAAAAGCGAGGTCGGTATGACCTTCCCAAGCGAAATTGAAGTGTATAATACGGTTTTGGGATTCAGTCCCGGAATAAAAGTCTTCGGAAATCACATAGATAGTTTCTCGGGCGGATAAGCGCCCACGCAAAGTTTGAGCACCAGCGGAAGACATTTGGGGGTGCGTGTGTACCAAACTTAAAGACGTGGCAAAAACTCGGATTATCGTGAAAAATGTGTTAAAGCTCGTTATTTGAGGTAGAAATGGAACAGTTGATTCGTGAAATGGAACAGTTGATTCTGAAATGAACTCGGACGCGTGATTGAAAAAAAGAGAAAAAGCAGGGTTCGGTAAGACCTTAGAGCGAGGTGAAATTGAAGTGTATAATACGGTTTTCCGGATTCCGGGTCCCGAACAAAATTCTCGGAAATCACATAGAACGTTCGTCGGGTGAGATAAAGAGGCCACGCAAAGTTTGAGCACCAACGAAAGGCGTTTGGGGGTGCGGTGTACCACAAACCGGATTCGCCAGGCTTCGGATTATCGTGAAAAATGTGTTAAAACTCGTTATTTGAGGCTAAAATCGAACAGGTTGATTCTGAAAAGAGCTCGGACGCGTGATTGAAAAGCGAGGAGAAAAAGCTTGAGGTCGTGCGACCTTCCGAGCGGTTGAAATTGAAGTATATATATAATACACGGTTTTGAATTAGGGGTCGGAACAAAATTCTCGGAAATCACATATATAGTTTTCGGGTTAGATAAGCGGCCACGCAAAGTTTGAGCACCAACGGAAGACATTTGGGGTTACCGTTGTGCCTGCCAAAACCAGCGATGCCGAAACTTCGGATTATCGTGAAAAATGTGTTAAAGCTCGTTATTTGAGGGAAATCGAACGGGTTGATTCACGAAATCGAACCGTTGATTCTGAAATGAGCTCGACGCGTGATTGATAAGCGAGAGAAAAAAATAAATGGTCCGACGACCTTCGAGCGGTGAAATTGAAGTGTAATACACGGTTTTTCGGGATTAAAGTCCGGAACAAAATTCTCGTGAAATCGCATAGAAAGATCCTTGAGTCGAGATAAGCGGCCACGCAAAGTTTGAGTAGCAACATAAGACATTTGGGGGTGCCGGTATGTCATAACCCAGCATTCGTCGAACCTCGGATAATCGTTAAAAATGTATTAATGCTCGTTTAATGCTCGTTATTTGAGGCTGAATCGAGTAGGTTAACTCCTGAAATGACCTGGGACGCGTGATTGAAAAACGAGGAAAGAAAGCTGGGTCGATGCGGCCTCTCGAACGACACACAAATTGAAGTTTATAATACGGTTTTTCGGGATTCGGGGTCCTAGAACAAAATTCTCACGGAAATCACATAGAAAGTTCCTCGGGTGGATAAAGCGACCACCTAAATTTTGAGCACCAACGAGAAGACATTTGGGGTGCGGTGTGCCCAAACAATGATCGCGAAACTTCGGATTATCGTGAAAAATGTGTTAAAGTTCGTTATTTGAAATTTGAAATCGAACAAGGTTGATTCTGAAATTGAGCAGGTTGATTCTGAAATGAGCTAGGACGCGTGATTGATAACGAGGGAGAAAAAGCGAGGTCGATACGACCTTCCGAACGCATCGAAATTGAGGTGTATAATACCGGTTTTCGAGATTCGGGGTCCGAACAAAATACTCCAGGAAATCACATCGAAAGATCCTCGGGTCAGATAAAGCGGCCACGCAAAGTTTGAGTAATGTGAAGACATTTGGGGGTGTCGGTATGCCATAACTTGACATTTGTCGGCTCGGATTATCGTTAAAAATGTATTAATGCTCGTTTAATGCTCGTTATTTGAGGTTGAATCGAGTAGGTTAACTCCTGAAATGACCTGGGGACGCGTGATTGAAAAAAGCGGGAGAAAAAGAAAGCTGGGTCGATGCGACCTCCCGAACGAGACAAATTGAAGTGTATAGACACGGTTTTTCGGGATTCCGGTGTCCGGAACAAAATTCTCCGGAAATCACATAGTAAGTTCCTCAAGATTCGGATAAAGCGGCCACGCAAAAATTTGAGTACCAACGGAAGACATTTGGGGGTGTCGGTATGCCATAACCCGGATTCGTCGAACCTCGGATAATCGTGAAAAATGTATTAATGCTTTCGTTCAATGCTCGTTATTTGAGGTCGAATCGAATAGGTTAACTTCTGAAATGACCTCGGACGCGTGTTTGAAAAATCGGGAGAAAAGAAAGCTGGGTCCGCTACGACCTCGACAGCTCAAATTGAAGTATATTATATACGGTTTTTCGGGATTAGGGTCCGGAACAAAATTCTACGGAAATCACATGAAAGTTCCTCGGGTCGGATAAGCGGCCACGCAAAGTTTGAGCACCAACGGAAGACATTTGGGGGTGCGGTGTGCCTGAAACCGATCGAGGAAACTCGGATTATCGTGAAAAATGTGTTAAAGCTCGTTATTTGAGGTCAATAAAATCGAAAGGTTGATTCGAGGAAATGAGCTGGACGCTATTGAAAAACAGGAAGAAAAGAAAAGCGGTCCGATGCGACCTTCGAACATTTGAAATTGAAGTGTATAATACACGGTTTTCGGGATTCGGACTCCGGAACAAAATTCTTGAAATCACATAGATAGTTTCTCGGGCGATAAAGCGGCCACGCAAAGTTTGAGCACCAACGGAAGACATTTGGGTGCGCCGGTGTGCCACAAACCAAAGATTCGCGAAACTCGGATTATCGTGAAAAGCGTGTTAAAGCTCGTTATTTGGTGAAATGGAACAGGTTGATTCTGAAATGGAACAGGTTGATTCTGAAATGAACTCGGACGCGTGATTGAAAAAAGAGAAAAAGAAACAGTAAGGTAAGACCTTCTTTTTGGGGTGAAGTGTATAATACACGGTTTTTCGGGATTAGGGGTCCGGGAACAAAATTTCTCGGAAATCACATAGAGCGTTTCGGGTCGGATAAAGAGGCCCACGCAAAGTTTGTGCACCAACGAAAGACATTTGGAGGTGCCGGTGTGCCAGCAAACCGCATTCGCGAAACTCGGATTATCTTGAAAAATGTGTTAAAACTCGTTATTTGAGGCTAAAATCGAACAGGTTGATTCACGAAAGAGCTCGGACGCGTGATTGAAAACGGGGAGAAAAAGCGAAGGTCGATGCGACCTTGAGCATTTGAAATTGAAGTATATAATACACGGTTTTGGATTTGGGGCCGGAACAAAATTCTCGAAAATCACATATATAGTTTCTTGGGTTAGATAAAGCGGCCACGCAAAGTTTGAGCACCAACGGAAGACATTTGGGGTTGCCGATGTGCCACAAACCAGCATTCGCCGAAACTCGGATTATCGTGAAAAATTTGTTAAAGCTCGTTATTTGAAATTTTGAAATCGAGCAGGTTGATTCGAAATCGAACAGGTTGATTCTGAAATGAGCTCGGATGCGTGATTGAATAAGAGGGAGAAAAAAAAACGAGGGTCGTGCGACCTTCCGAGCAGCTAAAATTGAAGTGTATAATACACGGTTTTTGATTCCGGGGTCCCGAACAAAATTCTCACGGAAATCACATAGAAAGTTCCTCGGGTCGGATAAGCGGCCACGCAAAGTTTGAGCACCAACGGAACATATTTGGGGGTCCGGTGTGCACAAACCGGCATTCGCCGAAACTCGGATTATCGTCAAAAATGTGTTAAAGCTCGTTATTTGGTGAAATCGAGCAGGTTGATTCGTGAAATGAGTTTGGACGCGTGATTGAAAAACAGGGAGAAAAAAACACGGGGGTCGTGCGACCTTCCGAGCAGTTGAAATTGAAGTGTATAATAGGCGGTTTCGGGATTAGGGTCCGGAATAAAATTCTCCGGAAATCACATAGAAAGTTTCTCGGGTCAGATAAACCGGCCACGCAAAGTTTGAGCACCAACGGAAGACATTTGGGAGTGCCGGTGTGCCACAAATCTGCATTAGCGAGACTCGGATTATCGTGAAAAATGTGTTAAAGCTCGTTATTTGAGGCCGAAATCGGCAGTTGATTCACGAAATGAGCTCGGACGCGTGAATGAAAAGACATGGAGAAAAAGAAATAGGGTCGGTCGACCTTCCGAGCAGGTGAAATTGAAGTGTATAATACACGGTTTTTCGGGATTACGGGGTCCGGAACAAAATTCTCCGGAAATCACATAGAATGTTCTCGGGTCGAGATAAAGCGTACGCAAAGTTTGAGCACCAACGGAAGATATTTGGGAGTGCCGGTTTGCCACAAATCGCATTGCGAGAGACTCGGATTATCGTGAAAAATGTGTTAAAGCTCGTTATTTGATTTGAAATCGAAACAGGTTGATTCCTGAAATGAGCTCGGACGCGTGATTGAAAGACATGGAGAAGAGAAATAGGGTCGATTGCGACCTTCCGAGCAGTGAAATTGAAGTGTATAATACGGTTTTTCGGGATTCGGGGTCGGAACAAAATTCTCGGAAATCACATAGAAAGTTCTCGGGTCAGGATAAAGCGGCCACGCAAAGTTTAAGCACCAACGGAAGATATTTGGGGTGCGGTGTGCCAAACCAGCATTCACGAAACTCGGATTATCGTGAAAAATGTGTTAAAGCTCGTTATTTGAGGTTGAAATCGAATAGGTTAATTCCTGAAATGAGCTCGGACGCGTGATTGAAAAACAGGAGAAAAAGAAAGCTGGATCCCGATGCGACCTTCCAAGCGGCCAAAATTGAAGTGTATAATACGGTTTTCAATCACGCGTCCGGAGCTCATTTCAGAATCAACATGTTCGATTTCGAAATTCAAATAACGAGCTTTGAACACATTTTTCACGATACATTCGAGGGGGGCGAATGCTGGTTTGTGGCACACCGCACCCCCAAATATCTTCGGATTATCGCTCAAAAATGTTGGCTCGTTATCCGAATCTCGAGGAACTTTCTAAATGAGCTCGAGAATTTTGATTGAAAACGGGGAGAAAAAAACCGGTATTATACACTTCAATTTCAGCCGGCTCGGAAATTGAAGTGTATAATACACGGTTTTCTTTTTCTCCATGAACAAAATTTCAGGAAATCCGAGCTCATTTCAGAATCAACCTGCAATTTGAGCACCAACGGAAACGAGCTTTAACACATTTTTCATTATAATCGAAACTCGGATTATCGTGAAAAATGCGTTAAAGCTCGTTACTCCCAAATATCTTCCGTTGGTGCTCAAACTTTCACGATGGGCCGCTTTATTGCCCGAGGAGAATAAAGAAATGCTGATTTGAGAATTTTGTTCCGTTTTGGGACCTCCGAATCCCGAAAAACCGAGTATTATAACTTCACGGTTCGATCCGAAGGAACAAGGTCATTAAGTTTGACTGCTTTTCTCCCTGTTTTTCAATCACGCGTCCGAGCTCATTTCGAGAATCAACTTCGATTTAACCTCAAATAACGTAGCTTTAAACATTTTTGAGACTAAAATCCGAATTTCAGGTTAATCCTGGTTTTACGGAACATCGGCACCCCCAAATGTCTTCCGTTGGTGCTTAAACTTTGCGTGGCCGCTTATCGACCCGAGGACTTACAATGTATTTTCCGAGAATTTTGTTAGGGACCGGACAAATCCCGAAAAACCGTGTATTATACACTTCAATTCGGCCCGTTGCAAAGGTCGACCGGAGGACATTTTCTTTTTCTTCCTATTTTTCAATCACGCGTCCGAGCTCATTTCAGAATCAACACATTCGATTTAGAATCAACTGTTATTTGAGCCTCAAATAACAACCTTTAACACATTTTCACGATAATCAGGAGAGTTTTTTGAAATCTTTGGTTTGTGGCACACCTGCACCCGCAAATGTCTTATGTTGGTGCTCAAACTTTGCGTGGCCTCTTTATCGGCGAGGAACTTTCTATGTGATTTCAGAGAATTTTGTTAGGGACCGGAATCCGAAAAAGTGTATTATACACTTCAATTTCGGCCGTTCGGAAGGTAAATGCAGGACCCTATTTCTTTTTCTCCATATCTTTCATTCACGCGTCCGAGCTCATTTAGGGAATCAACCTGTTCAGATTTGGATTTCAAATCAAATGAGCTTTAACACATATTTCACGATAATCCAGTTTGGCGAATCGCCGTGTTTTGCACACCGGCACCCTTAAATATCTTCCGTTGGTGCTCAAACTTTGAGTGGCCGCTTTATCGACCGAGGAACCTTCTATGTGATTTCCGGAGAATTTTGTTTCGAGACCCCGGAATCCCGAAAAACCGTGTATTATACACTTCAATTTCAGCCGTTCGGAAGGTCGTACCAGAACCTGTTTCTTTTTCTCCCTGTTTTCAATCACGCGTCCGAGCTCATTTCAGAATCAACTCGATTTGATTTCAGCCTCAAATAACGAGCTTTAACACATTTTTCACGATAATCGAGTTTCTGGGGCGAATCTTTGGTTTTGGCACACCGGCACCCCAAATATCTTCCGTTGGTGCTCAAACTTTGCATGGCGCTTTATCGACCGGGGAACTTTCTATGTGATTTCCGTAGAATTTTGTTCCGAGACCCGGAATCCCGAAAAACCGTGTATTATACACTTCAATTTTGGCCTTTCGGAAGGTAAATGGATCGATTTCTTTTTCTCCATGTTTTTCAATCACTCATCCGAGCTCATTTCAGAATTAACTGTTCGATTTGACCTCAAATAACGAGCTTTAACACATTTTTCACGATAATCAGATTTTCAATGAATGCTAGTTCAGGGCACACCGGCACCCCCAAATATCTTCCGTTGGTGCTTAAACTTTGCGTGGCGCTTTATCGACCCGAGAAACTTTCTATGTGATTTAGGGAGAATTTTGTTTCGGGACCCGGAATCCCGAAAAACCGTGTATTATACACTTCAATTTTGGCCGTTCGGAAGGTAAACCAGGATCGATTTCTTTTTCTCCTGTTTTTCAATCATGCGTCGAGCTCATTTAAGGAATTAACATTCGATTTCGACCTCAAATAACGAGCTTTAACACATTTTTCACGATAATCCAGGAGTTTGAGCGAATGCTAGTTTTCGGCACACCGCCACCCCAAATATCTTCCGTTGGTGCTCAAACTTTGCGTGACCGCTTTATCGTACCCGAGGAACTTTCTATGTGATTTCGGATAATTTTGTTAAAGGGACCCCGAATCCCGCAAACCGTGTATTATACACTTCAATTTGGCCCGTTCGGATGGTCGTACCGGACTGTTTCTTTTTCACCCTGTTTTTCAATCACGCCTCCGAGATCATTTCAAGAATCAACTGTTCGATTTGACCTCAAATAACGAGCTTTAACACATTTTCACGATAATCCGAGTCTCGCGAATGCAGATTTGGGCACACCGGCACTCCCAAATGTGTTCCGTTGGTGCTCAAACTTTGCGTGGCCGCTTTATCAGACCCGAGGAACTTTCTATGTGATTTCCGGAAAAATTTTGTTCCAGGACCCCGGAATCCCGAAAAACCGTGTATAATAAACTGCAATTACAGCCGTTCGGAAGGTCGTACCAGACCTTGTTTCTTTTTCTACCTGTTATTCAATCACGCGTCCGAGCTCATTTCAGGAATCAACATGTTAGATTTCAGGAATCAACCTGTTCGATTTCAGCCTCAAATAACGAGCTTTAACACATTTTTTACGATAATCCGAGTTTCGGCAAATGCTAGTTTGTGGCACAATGGCACCCCCAAATGTCTTCCGTTGGTGCTCAAACTTTGCGTGGCCGCTTTATCTGACCCGAGGAACTTTCTATGTGATTTCCGGAGAATTTTGTTTCGGGACCCCAAAATCCCGAAAAACCGTGTATTATACACTTCAATTTTGGCCGTTCGGAAGGTCGTACCGGATCCAGTTTCTTTTTCTCCCTGTTTTTCAATCACGCGTCCGAGCTCATTTAAGGAATTAACCTCTTCGATTTCAGCCTCAAATAACGAGCTTTAACACATTTTCACGATAATCCGGTTTGGCGAATCTTTGGTTTCAGGTACACCGCCACCCCCAAATATCTTCCGTTGGTACTCAAACTTTGCGTGGCCGCTTTATCTGACCCGAGGAACTTTCTATGTGATTTAGAAGAAGAATTTGTTCCAGGGACCGGAATCCCGAAAAACCGTGTATTATACACTTCAATTTCACCCGTTCGGAAGGTCGTGCGGATCGTTTCTTTTTCTCCTGTTTTTCAATCACGCGTCGAGCTCATTTAAAGAATTAATCATTCGATTTCAGCCTCAAATAACGAGCTTTAACACATTTTCACGATAATCGAGTTTTAGCGAATCTTTGGATTGCGGGCTGCAAGCACCCCAAATATCTTCCGTTGGTGCTCAAACTTTGCGTGACCGCTTTATCGACCGAGGAACTTTCTATGTGATTTCCGGATAATTTTGTTCGGGGACACCGGAATCCCGAAAAACCGTGTATTATACACTTCAATTTACCCGTTCGGATGGTAAATCGAGGACCTGTTTCTTTTTCACCTGTTTTTCAATCACGCCTCGAGATCATTTCAAGAATCAACTGTTCTATTTCGGGGAATCAACTGTTCGATTTGACCTCAAATAATGAGCTTTAACACATTTTCACGATAATCCGAGTCTCGCGAATGCGGTTGTGGCACACCGGCACTCCCAAATGTGTTCCGTTGGTGCTCAAACTTTGCGTGGCCGCTTTATCAGACCCGAGGAACTTTCTATGTGATTTCGGAAAAATTTTGTTCAGGACCGGAATCAAAAACCGTGTATAATAAAGCGCAATTCTGTAGTTCGGAAGGTCGTACGGACCTTGTTTCTTTTTCTACCGTTATTCAATCACGCGTCGAGCTCATTTGAGGAATCAACATGTTAGATTTGAGGAATCAACCTGTTCGATTTTGACCTCAAATAACGAGCATTAACACATTTTCACGATAATCAGAGTTTGGCAAATGCTAGTTTGTGGCACACCGGCACCCCCAAATATCTTCCGTTGGTGCTTAAAGTTTGCGTGGCCGCTTTATCGACCGAGGAACTTTCTATGTGATTTCGGAGAATTTTGTTAGGGACCCCAAAATCGAAAAACCGTGTATTATACACTTCAATTTTGGCCGTTCGGAAGGTCGTCTGCGGATCGATTTCTTTTTCTCCTGTTTTTCAATCACGCGTCCGAGCTCATTTCAGGAATTAACCTGTTCGATTTGAGCCTCAAATAACGACCTTTAACACATTTTCACGATAATCGAGTTTCGGCCGAATCTTTGGTTTCAGGCACACCGCCACCCCCAAATATCTTCCGTTGGTACTCAAACTTTGCGTGGCCGCTTTATCTGACCTGAGGAACTTTCTATGTGATTTCCGAAGAATTTGTTAGGGACCTCGGAATCCCAGAAAAACCGTGTATTATACACTTCAATTTCACCCGTTCGGAAGGTAAATACGGATCGTTTCTTTTTCTCCTGTTTTTCAATCACGCGTCCGAGCTCATTTAAAGAATTAATGCATTCGATTTCGACCTCAAATAACGACTTTAACACATTTTCACGATAATCAGAGTTTTAGCGAATCTTTGGATTGTAGCACACTGCACACCCCAAATATCTTCCGTTGGTGCTCAAACTTTGCGTGGCGATTTATCGACCGAGGAACTTTCTATGTGATTTCGGATAATTTTGTTCCAGGACCTCGGAATCCCGAAAAACCGTGTATTATACACTTCAATTTGGCCCGTTCGGATGGTCGTATCGGACCTGTTTCTTTTTCACCTGTTTTTCAATCACGCCTCCGAGATCATTTCAAGAATCAACTTTGTTCTATTTGAGGAATCAACTTTGTTCGATTTGACCTCAAATAACGAGCTTTAACACATTTTCACGATAATCAGAGTTTTAGCGAATCTTTGGATTATAGCACCGCAGCCCCCAAATATCTTCCGTTGGTGCTCAAACTTTGCGTGGCCTCTTTATCTGACCCGAGGAACTTTCTATGTGATTTTCGGAGAATTTTGTTAGGGACCGGAATCCCGAAAAACCGTGTATTATACACTTCAATTTGGCCGTTCGGAAGGTCGCAGGACCCTATTTCTTTTTCTCCATATCTTTCATTCACGCGTCCGAGCTCATTTAGGGAATCAACTGTTCGATTTGACCTCAAATAACGAGCTTTAACACATATTTCACGATAATCCAAGTTTCGGTGAATCTTTGGTTTGTGGCACACGGCACCCCCAAATATCTTCCGTTGGTGCTCAAACTTTGCGTGGCGCTTTATCGACCCGAGGAACTTTTTATGTGATTTCCGTAGAATTTTGTTAGGGACCGAAATCCGAAAAACCGTGTATTTATACACTTCAATATTTTGCCGTTCGGAAGGTAAATGCGGATCATTTCTTTTTCTCCCTATTTTTCAATCACGCGTCGAGCTCATTTCGGGAATCAACTGTTCGATTTGACCTCAAATAACGACTTTAACACATTTTCACGATAATCAGGAGTTTGTGAATGCTAGTTTTCGCACACTTGCGGCACCCCCAAATATCTTCGTTGGTGCTTAAACTTTGCATGGGCGTTTTATCGACCCGAGGAACTTTCTATGTGATTTCGGAGAATTTTGTTCCCGGAATCCCGAAAAACCGTGTATTATACACTTCAATTTTGGCGTTCGGAAGGTAAATGCGGATCCACTTTCTTTTTCTCCTGTTTTTCAATCACGCGTCGAGCCCATTTAAGGAATTAACCTGTTCGATTTGACCTCAAATAACGAGCTTTTACACATTTTCACGATAATCAGAGTTTCAACGAATCTTTGGTTTTTGTGGTTTGCTTACGGCACCCCAAATATCTTCGTTGGTGCTCAAACTTTGCGTGGCGATTTATCGACCGAGGAACTTTCTATGTGATTTAGGATAATTTTGTTCGGGACCTCGGAATCCGGCAGTGTATTATACACTTCAATTTTTGCGTTCGGATGGTCGTATCGGACCACTGTTTCTTTTTCACCCTTTGTTTTTCAATCACGCCTCGAGATCATTTCAAGAATCAACTTTGTTCTATTTTGGAATCAACTTTGTTCGATTTGACCTCAAATAACGACTTTAACACATTTTCACGATAATCAGGGTTTTAGCGAATCTTTGGATTGTAGCACACCGGCACCCCAAATATCTTCCGTTGGTGCTCAAACTTTGCGTGGCCGCTTTATCTAACCCGAGGAACTTTCTATGTGATTTCGGGAGAATTTTGTTAAAGGGACCGGGAATCCCAGCAAGTGTATTATACACTTCAATTTGACCCCGTTCGGAAGGTAAATACCGGACCCTATTTCTTTTTCTCCATATCTTTCATTCACGCGTCCGAGCTCATTTAGGGAATCAACTTTGTTCGATTTCGACCTCAAATAACGAGCTTTAACACATATTTCACGATAATCAGAGTTTCGGCGAATCTTTGGTTTGTGGCACGGCACCCCCAAATATCTTCCGTTGGTGCTCAAACTTTGAGTGGCCGCTTTATCGACCGAGGAACTTTTTATGTGATTTCGTAGAATTTTGTTCCGTAACCGGAAATCCCGAAAAACCGTGTATTTATACACTTCAATATTTGCCGTTCGGAAGGTCGTCTGCCGGATCCGGTTTCTTTTTCTCCCTATTTTTCAATCACGCGTCCGAGCTCATTTGAGGAATCAACTTTGTTCGATTTGACCTCAAATAACGACTTTAACACATTTTCACGATAATCAGGAGTTTGATGAATGCTAGTTTCGGCACACCGGCACCCCAAATATCTTCCGTTGGTGCTTAAACTTTGCATGGCGTTTTATCGACCGAGGAACTTTCTATGTGATTTCCGGAGAATTTTGTTCGGGACCCGAGAATCGAAAATCGGCGTGTATTATACACTTCAATTTTGGCCGTTCGGAAGGTCGTCAGGATCCACTTTCTTTTTCTCCTGTTTTTCAATCACGCGTCGAGCCCATTTAAGAAATTAACTTTGTTCGATTTCGACCTCAAATAACGAGCTTTTACACATTTTCACGATAATCAGAGTTTTGCGAATCTTTGGTTTGTAGCACACCGCACCCCCAAATATCTTCCGTTGGTGCTCAAACTTTGCGTGGCGATTTATCGACCCAGGAACTTTCTATGTGATTTCGGATAATTTTGTTAGGGACCTCGGAATCCGAAAAACAGTGTATTATACACTTCAATTTCGGCCGTTCGGATGGTCGTATCGGACCACTGTTTCTTTTTCACCCTGTTTTTCAATCACGCCTCCGAGATCATTTCAAGAATCAACTTTGTTCTATTTCGGGAATCAACTTTGTTCGATTTCGACCTCAAATAACGAGCTTTAACACATTTTTCACGATAATCAGGAGTTTTAGCGAATCTTTGGTTTGTAGCACACCGGCACCCCCAAATATCTTCCGTTGGTGCTCAAACTTTGCGTGGCGATTTATCGACCCGAGGAACTTTCTATGTGATTTCCGGATAATTTTGTTCGGGACCGGAATCATGAAAAACCGTGTATTATACACTTCAATTTGAGCCGTTCGGATGGTAAATGCAGGACCTGTTTCTTTTTCACCTGTTTTCAATCACGCCTCGAGATCATTTCAAGAATCAACTGTTCTATTTGGGAATCAACTTTGTTCGATTTGAGCCTCAAATAACGAGCTTTAACACATTTTCACGATAATCAGAGTTTGCGAATCTTTGGTTTGTGGCACACGGCACCCCCAAATGTCTTCCGTTGGTGCTCAAACTTTGCGTGGCCGTTTTATCGACTGAGGAACTTTCTATGTGATTTCGTAGAATTTTGTTAGGAAACCGGAATCGAAAAACCGTGTATTATACACTTCAATTTTAGCCGTTCGGAAGGTGTCAGGACCTGTTTCTTTTTCTCCCTGTTTTTCAATCAAGCGTCTGAGCTCATTTCAGGAATCAACATTCGATTTCACCTCAAATAACGAGTTTTAACACATTTTCACGATAATCGAGTTTTGGCGAATCTTGGTTTGTGCTTTGGCACCCCAAATGTCTTCCGTTGGTGCTCAAACTTTGCGTGGCGCTTTATCGACCGAGGAATTTTCTATGTGATTCAGGAGAATTTGTTCGGGAGCTCGGAATCGAAAAGTGTGTAAACCGTGTATCTTGGTTTATGGCGTTCGGAAGGTAAATCAGGACCTGTTTATTTTTCTCCATGTTTTTCAATCACGCGTCGAGCTCAATTCAGAAATCAACTGTTCGATTTCGGCCTCAAATAACGAGCTTTAACACATTTTCACGATAATCAGAGTTTCGGCGAATCTTTGGTTTGTGGCAAACTTTGCGTGGCGCTTTATCGACCTGGGAACTTTCTATGTGATTTAGGAGAATTTTGTTCAGGGACCTCGGAATCAGAAAAACCGTGTATCTTTGGTTTATGGCCGTTCGGAAGGTCGTCGGACTCTGTTTCTTTTTCTCCTGTTTTTCAATCACGCGTCGAGCTCATTTCGAGGAATCAACACATTCGATTTGAGTCTCAAATAACGAGCTTTTACACATTTTCACGATAATCAGAGTTTCAACGAATCTTTGGTTTGTGGCACACCGGCACCCCAAATATCTTCCGTTGGTGCTCAAACTTTGCGTGGCGATTTATCGCCCGAGGAACTTTCTATGTGATTTCCGGATAATTTTGTTAGGGACCGGAATCATGAAAAACCGTGTATTATACACTTCAATTTCAGCCGTTCGGATGGTCGTACCGGACCCTGTTTCTTTTTCACCCTGTTTTTCAATCACGCCTCCGAGATCATTTCAAGAATCAACTGTTCTATTTGAGGAATCAACTTTGTTCGATTTGACCTCAAATAACGAGCTTTAACACATTTTCACGATAATCAGGAGTCTCGGCGAATGCGGTTTTGGCACACGGCACTCCCAAATGTCTTCCGTTGGTGCTCAAACTTTGCGTGGCGCTTTATCACACCCAGGAACTTTCTATGTGATTTCCGGAAAATTTTGTTCAGGACCCCGAGAATCCGAAAAACCGTGTATAATAAACTTCAATTTGGCCGTTCGGAAGGTCGTACGGACACTGTTTCTTTTTCTCCTGTTATTCAAACACGCGTCGAGCTCATTTCAGAATCAACTGTTAGATTTGAGGAATCAACTGTTCGATTTGACCTCAAATAACGAGCTTTAACACATATTTCACGATAATCAGAGTTTCGGCGAATCTTTGGTTTGTGGGACAAGCACCCTTAAATATCTTCCGTTGGTGCTCAAACTTTGAGTGGCGCTTTATCGACCGAGGAACTTTCTATGTGATTTAAGTAGAATTTTGTTAGAACCGGAATCCGAAAAACCGTGTATTATACACTTGATTTTGTAGTTCGGAAGGTCGTCAGGACCTGTTTCTTTTTCTTCTGTTTTTCAATCAAGCGTCGAGCTCATTTGAGGAATCAATTCGATTTCAGGAATCAACTTTGTTCGATTGGGAATCAACTTTGTTCGATTTCGACCTCAAATAACGAGTTTTAACACATTTTTCACGATAATCAGGAGTTTTGGCGAATCTTTGGTTTGTGGCACACCGGCACCCCAAATGTCTTCCGTTGGTGCTCAAACTTTGCGTGGCGCTTTATCGACCGAGTAATTTTCTATGTGTTTTCGGAGAATTTGTTAGGGAGCTCGGAATCCCGAAAAACCGTGTATCTTTGGTTTATGGCCGTTCGGAAGGTAAATCGGACCTGTTTCTTTTTCTCCTGTTTTTCAATCACGCGTCGAGCTCAGGAAGGCTCGATTCAGAAATCAACTTTGTTCGATTTCGATTTGCCTCAAATAACGAGCTTTAACACATTTTCACGATAATCCGAGTTTGGCGAATCTTGATTTGTGGCAAACTTTGCGTGGCGCTTTATCGACACAGGGAACTTTCTATGTGATTTAGGAGAATTTCGTTCGGGACCTCGGAATCCCGAAAAACCGTGTATGCAAGTTTATGGCGTTCGGAAGGTCGTACCGGACCATTTCTTTTTCTCCTGTTTTTCAATCACGCGTCCGAGCTCATTTGGGAATCAACACATTCGATTTGACCTCAAATAACGACTTTAACACATTTTCACGATAATCAGGTTTCGGCGAATCTTTGGTTTGTGGCACACGGCACCGCCAAATGTCTTCCGTTGGTGCTCAAACTTTGCGTGGCGCTTTATCGGCAGGAATTTTCTATGTGATTTCAGGAGAATTTTGTTAGGGACCTCGGAATCCCGAAAAAGCGGTATTTCAATTTGGCCGTTCGGAAGGTCGTAGGACCTGTTTCTTTTTCTTCTTGTTTTTCAATCGCACGTCGAGCTCATTTCAGGAATCAACCTGTTCGATTTCAGGAATCAACTGTTCGATTTCAGCCTCAAATAACGAGCTTTAACACATTTTCACGATAATCGGAGTTTCGGCGAATCTTGGTTTGTGGCACACAAGCACCCCAAATGTCTCCCGAAAAACCGTGTATTATACACTTCAATTTCAGCTGTTCGGAAGGTCATACCGGACCCGGATAAAGCGGCCACGCAAAGTTTGAGCACCAACGAAAGACATTTGAGGGCCAGGTGTGCCTGAAAACCGGCGATTCGCCAGAAACTCGGATTATCGTGAAAAATTTGTTAAAGCTCGTTATTTGAGTCTGAAATCGAACAGGTTGATTCCTGAAATCGAACAGGTTGATTCCTGAAATGATCTCGGAGGCGTGATTGAAAAACAGGGTGAAAAAGAAACAGGGTCCGGTACGACCATCCGAACGGTTGAAATTGAAGTGCATATAATACACGGTTTTTCGGGATTCCAGGGTCCCGGAACAAAATTATCCGGAAATCATATAGAAAGTTCCTCGGGTCAGATAAAGCGGCCACGCAAAGTTTGAGCATCAACGGAAGACATTTGGGGGTGCCGGTGGGCCACAAACCTGCATTCGCCGAAACCCGGATTATCGTGAAAAATGTGTTAAAGCTCGTTATTTGAGGCTGAAATCGAACAGGTTGATTTATGTAATCGAACAGGTTGATTCCTGAAATGAGTTCGGACGCGTGATTGAAAAACAGGGAGAAAAAGAAAAAGGGTCTAGTACGACCTTCCGAACGGCTGAAATTGAAGTGTATAATACACTGTTTTTCGAGATTCCGGGGTCCCGGAATAAAATTCTCCGGAAATCACATAGAAAGTTCCTTGGGTCAGATAAAGCGGCCACGCAAAGTTTGAGCATCAACGGAAGACATTTGGGGGTGCCAGTGGGCCACAAACCAGCATTCGCCCAAACTCGGATTATCGTGACAAATGTGTTAAAGCTCGTTATTTGAGGCTGAAATCGAACAGGTTGATTTCTGAAATGAGCTCGGACGCGTGATTGAAAAACAAGGAGAAAAAGAAACAGGGTCCGGTACGACCTTTTGAACGACCATAAACCAGCATACACGGTTTTTCATGATTCCGAGGTCCCGGAACAAAATTCTCCGGAAATCACATTGAAAGTTCCCCAGGTCAGATAAAGCGGCCACGCAAAGTTTGCCACAAACCAGCATTCGCCGAAACTCGGATTATCGTGAAAAATGTGTTAAAGCTCGTTATTTGAGGCTGAAATCGAACATGTTGATTCCTGAATTGAGCTCGGACGCGTGATTGAAAAACATGGAGAAAAAGAAACAGGGTCCGGTACGACCTTCCGAACGGCCATAAACCAGCATACACTGTTTTTCGGAATTCCGAGCTCCTGGAACAAAATTCTCCAGAAATCACATAGAAAATTCCTCGGGTCAGATAAAGCGGCCACGCAAAGTTTGAGCACCAACGGAAGACATTTGGGGGTGCCGGTGTGCCACAAACAAGCATTCGCCAAAACTCGGATTATCGTGAAAAATATGTTAAAGCTCGTTATTTGAGGCTGAAATCGAACAGGTTGATTCATGAAATCGAATAGGTTGATTCCTGAAATGAGCTCAGACGTTTGATTGAAAAACAGGAAAAAAAAAACGAGGATCGGTAGGACCTTCCGAACAAGTGAAATTGAAGTGTATAATACACGGTTTTCGGGATTAGGGTCCCGGAACAAAATTCTCACGGAAATCACATAGAAAGTTCCTCGGGTCAGATAAAGCGGCCACGTAAAGTTTAAGCACCAACGGAAGATATTTAAGGGTGCCGGTGTGCCACAAACCAGCATTCGCCGAAACTCGGATTATCGTGAAAAATGTGTTAAAGCTCGTTATTTGAGGCTGAAATAGAACAGGTTGATTCCTGAAATCGAATAGGTTAATTCCTGAAATGAGCTCGGACGTGTTATTGAAAAACAGGAAGAAAAAGAAACGGGATCCGGTACGAACTTCCGAACGGCTGAAATTGAAATAACACGGTTTTTCGGGATTCCGGGGTCCCGGAACAAAATTCTCCGGAAATCACATAGAAAGTTCCTCGGGTCAGATAAAGCGGCCACGCAAAGTTCGAGCACCAACGGAAGACATTTGGGGGTGCCGGTGTGCCACAAACCATCATTCGCCGAAACTCGGATTATCGTGAAAAATGTGTTAAAGCTCGTTATTTGAGGCTGAAATTGAACAGGTTGATTCCTGAAATGATCTCGGAGGCGTGATTGAAAAACAGGGTGAAAAAGAAACAGGGTCCGGTACGACCATCCGAACGGCTGAAATTGAAGTGCATATAATACACGGTTTTTCGGGATTCCAGGGTCCCGGAACAAAACTCTCCGGAAATCACATAGAAAGTTACTCGGGTCAGATAAAGCGGCCACGCAAAGTTTGAGCACAAACGGAAGACATTTGGGGGAGCCGGTGTGCCACAAACCAGCATTCGCCGAAACTCGGATTATCGTGAAAAATGTGTTAAAGCTCGTTATTTGATGCTGAAATCGAACAAGTTGATTCCTGAAATCAAACAGGTGGATTCCTGAAATGAGCTCTGACGCGTGATTGAAAAAAAAGGAAGAAAAATAAACAGGGTCCGGTACGACCTTCCGAACGGCTGAAATTGAAGTGTATAATACACGGGTTTTCGGGATTCCGGGGTCCCGGAACAAAATTCTCCAGAAATAACATCGAAAGGTCCTCGGGTCAGATAAAGCGGCCACGCAAATTTTGAGCACCAACGGAAGACATTTGGGGGTACCGGTGTGCAACAAACCAGCATTCGCCGAAATTCGGATTATCGTGAAAAATGTGTTAAAACTCGTTATTTGAGACTGAAATCGAACAGGTTAATTCCTGAAATGAGCTCGGACACGTGATTGAAAAACAGGGAGAAAAAGAACGAGGTTCGCACGACCTTCCGAAGTGAAATTGAAGTGTATAATACACGGTTTTGGGATTCGGGGTCCGGAACAAAATTCTACGGAAATCACATAGAAAGTTCCTCGGGTCGGATAAAGCGGTCACGCAAAGTTTGAGCACCAACGGAAGATATTTAAGGGTGCCGGTGTGCCACAAACAAGCATTCGCGAAACTCGGATTATCGTGAAAAATGTGTTAAAGCTCGTTATTTGAGGCTGAAATCGAAATCGAGGTTGATTCTGAAATAAGCTCGGACGTGTGATTGAAAAACAGGAAGAAAAATAAACGAGGTCAGTACGACCTTCCGAACGGCTGAAATTGAAGTGTATAATATACGGTTTCGGGATTAGGGTCCGGAACAAAATTCTTCGGAAATCACATAGAAAGTTACACGGGTCAGATAAAGCGGCCACGCAAAGTTTGAGCACCAACGGAAGACATTTGGGGGTGCCGGTGTGCAACAAACCAGCATTCGCCGAAACTCGGATTATCGTGAAAAATGTGTTAAAGCCCGTTATTTGAGTGAAATCGAGCAGTTGATTTTTACGAAATGAGTTCGGACGAGTGATTGAAAAACGAGGAGAAAAAGAAATAGGGTGCGTCGACCTTCGAACGGCCATAAACCAAAGCATTCACGGTTTTCGGGATTCCGAGGTCCCGGAATAAAATTCTCCGGAAATCACATATAAAGTTCCTCGGGTCAGATAAAGCAACCAGACAAAGTTTGAGCACCTACGGAAGACATTTGGGGGTGCCGGTGTGCCACAAACTAGCATTCGCCGAAACTCGGATTATCGTGAAAAGTGTGTTAAAACTTGTTATTTGAGACTGAAATCGAACAGGTTGATTCCTGAAATGAGCTCGGACGCGTGATTGAAAAATAGGGAGAAAAAGAAACAGAGTCCGGTACGACCTTCCGAACGGCTGAAATTGAAGTGTATAATACACGGTTTTTCGGGATTTCGGGGTCCCGGAACAAAACTCTCCGGAAATCATAGAAATTTCTTCGGGTTAGATAAAGCGGCCACGCAAAGTTTGAGCACCAACGGATGAAATTTGGGGATGCCGGTGTGCCACTAACGAGCATTCGCCGAAACTCGGATTATCGTGAAAAATGTGTTAAAGCTCGTTATTTGAGGCTGAAATCGAACAGGTTGATTCCTGAAATCGAACAGGTTAATTCCTGAAATGAGCTCGGACGCGTGATTGAAAAACAGGGAGAAAAACAAACAGGTTCCGGTACGACCTTTCGAACGGCTGAAATTGAATGTATAATACACGGTTTTTCGGGATTCCGGGGTCCCGGAACAAAATTCTCCGGAAATCACAAAGAAAGTTCATCGGGTCAGATAAAGCGGTCACGCAAAGGTTGAGCACCAACGGAAGACATTTGGGGGTGCCGGTGTGCCACAAACCAGCATTCGCCGAAACTCGGATTATCGTGAAAAATGTGTTAAAACTCGTTATTTGAGGCTGAAATCGAACCGGTTGATTCCTGAAATCGAACAGGTTGATTCCTGAAATGAGCTCGAACGTGTGATTGAAAAACAGGAAGAAAAAGAAAAGCGGTGCAGTGCACGACCTTAGAACAATTTGAAATTGAAGTGTTTAATACACGGTTTTTCGGGATTCCGAGGTCCCGGAACCAAATTCTCCGGAAATCACATAGAAATTTCCTCGGGTCAGATAAAGCGGCCACGCAAATTTTGAGCACCAACGGAAGACATTTGGGGGTACCGGTGTGCCACAAACCAGCATTCGCCGAAATTCGGATTATCGTGAAAAACGTGTTAAAGCTCGTTATTTGAGACTGAAATCGAACAGGTTAATTCCTAAAATGAGCTCGGACGCGTGATTGAAAAACAGGGAGAAAAAGAAACAGGGTCCGGTACGACCTTCCGAACGGCTGAAATTGAAGTGTATAATACACGGTTTTTCGGGATTCCGGGGTCCCGGAACAAAATTCTCCGGAAATCACATAGAAAATTCTTCGGGTCAGATAAAGCGGCCACGCAAAGTTTGAGCACCAACGGAAGACATTTGGGGGTGCCGGTGTGCCACAAACCAGCATTCGCCGAAACTCGGATTATCGTGAAAAATGTGTTAAAGCTCGTTATTTGAGGCTGAAATCGAACAGGTTGATTCCTGAAATGAGCTCGGACGTGTGATTGAAAAACAGGAAGAGAAATAAACAGGGTCCGGTACGACCTTCCGAACGGCTGAAATTGAAGTGTATAATACACGGTTTTTCGGATTTCCAGGGTCCCGGAACAAAATTCTCCGGAAATCACATAGAAAGTTCCTCGGGTCAGACAAAGCGGCCACGCAAAGTTTGAGCACCAACGGAAGACATTTGGGGGTGCCGGTGTGCCACAAACCAGCATTCGCCGAAACTCGGATTATCGAAAAAAATGTGTTAAATCCCGTTATTTGAGGCTGAAATCGAACAGGTTGATTCCTGAAATGAGTTCGGACGAGTGATTGAAAAAAAGGGAGAAAAAGAAATAGGGTCCGGTACGACCTTCTGAACGGCCATAAACCAGCAATCACGGTTTTTCGGGATTCCGAGGTCCCGGAATAAAAATCTCCGGAAATCACTGATATGTGACTTATTTGCGCCTTATTTCCCTCTTTCTTTTACGCATTCCGGCTCATAACGAGTCGGTTTCGTGTGCCTTTCCTTGCATTTGTGCCCGATCCCCGTACTTGTCGTTTTGTGTATCCTTTTGTAGGAACCGAGTAGAGTATGGAGGAATTGGGGCAAGAAAGGCATTCTAATGCCTTTACATGAAGAAAAGGGAGATGAAGGATTATGAGGACAATCCTCTGCGCGGCGGGCGGCCCCACCGGCGAGGGGATGTTGCTATGATGAAAAAGAGGAGGAAACAAGGCGAGGAGATGTTCTCTGCGGCGAGGGCGGATTGCCCACCACCGGGGAACACAATTCCATACTTAGAAAATTTCTGAAGAAGTTTTTTTGGCCAAAGTTCAAGCAACGCGCTGCCGGCACAGGTAGCCGGCAGCCGATCAACCGGCAGAGGGTACCTAACATGAAGAAATGGAAGAAAATCTCCAGAAGAGGAATTCTCTGCCGGCAGGCCGGCAGCCGGCCCACCGGCAGGGGATTATGCAACCTTCATTTTCTCAGTTTTTCAAAAACGCGCTGCAGAAGACTTGGGGCCGGCAGCCGGCCCGCCGGCACAGGAACACGCAGCACGACTTTTGGGCTTTTTCATTCTTTCCTCCCTTAATCAATGATAGCCTATAAATACCCCCTCCTTAAACCCTTTTGCACACAACCCTAGATCTGAGAAACATTCCATATTTATTGTAATACCTCCTTAATCAAGTTCTAATCTTTCAATAATTATTATTAATATTTAGCAAGAATTAGTTAGTTCTAGTAATAGTCAATTGTTTACACTTGTTTGTTAAAGTTTGTATTGGGGATTTTGAAGGGTTTTCCTTCTTATTAATCAATCAAGCATTCATCTTTCCTTTTGTTGGTATAATTCCTCTCCTTTCTTTTACTTGTTTATCATTTGTTTACATTTTCCTTGTCTTTTGATATTGCTATAACTTTCATCATGTCCCCTCCTTGTGTTGTTTGCTTTTCTTCTCTATTTAGCATAATTTCCCTTAACATGAGTGAGTAGATTCCTTCTAGGGTTTAGGGTGATTCTTTATGGAATTTATGGGCATGATTCTTTGAATATTTTGGTCTTTGGTGAAATTGTTTATCTTTCCTATTCATGCACTCAAGGTGTTTGTTGATTTGCTCAAGTGAAAGCTTTTGCCTTTCTTTCATTATTGCTTAATTCTCCCTTGGAATGAAAGTTTTTGGGGGTCTTGATGTATGTCTAGGAGGGGTGCGATACTTAATGAAAATTAGTAGCCACCTTTAAGATAGCCAAGACATTGGTTCTTCATCTTAGGTTAATCTCTCACCATTGACCCTTTTTTATCTTCATGTTTGCCCCTAAACCATATTGATGACCCCGAAAGCCCTAGCTTTTAATTAACCGTATTCATTATCATCAACTTGTTTGTCCTTTGCTCTAGTGATTATAACCAAAACTCTTTCTTTTAATTTTGATTAAACTTGACTCTTAATCGAACTTTGTAGCAACCCCCGCCGTCCTTGAGTTCGACCCCGACTAAATACTACGCTTTTTCGGGTTTTACAAATAGTTTTGGTGTAGGAAGTAGACGACAAATTTCCTATTATCAATCACATAGAAAGTTCCTCGGGTCAGATAAAGCGACCACACAAAGTTTGAGCACCTACGGAAGACATTTGGGGGTGCCGGTGTGCCACAAACTAGCATTCCCCGAAACTCGGATTATCGTGAAAAGTGTGTTAAAGCTCGTTATTTGAGGCTGAAATCGAACAGGTTGATTCCTGAAATGAGCTCGGACGCGTGATTGAAAAATAGGGAGAAAAAGAAACAGGGTCCGGTACGACCTTCCGAACGGCTGAAATTAAAGTGTATAATACACGGTTTTTCGGGATTTCGGGGTCCCGGAACAAAATTCTCCGGAAATCACATAGAAAGTTCTTCAGGTTAGATAAAGCGGCCACGCAAAGTTTGAGCACCAAAGAATGAAATTTGGGGGTGCCGGTGTGCCATAAACGAGCATTCGCCGAAACTCGGATTATCGTGAAAAATGTGTTAAAGCTCGTTATTTGAGGCTGAAATCGAACAGGTTGATTCCTGAAATGAGCTCGGACGTGTGATTGAAAAGCAGGAAGAAAAATAAACAGGGTCAGGTACGACCTTCCGAACGGCTGAAATTGAAGTGTATAATACACGGTTTTTCGGAATTCCGGGGTCCCGGAACAAAATTCTCCGGAAATCACATAGTAAGCTCCTCGGGTCAGATAAAGCGGCCACGCAAAGTCTGAGCACCAACGAAAGACATTTGGGGGTGCCGGTGTGCCACAAACCAGCATTCGCCGAAACTCGGATTATCGTGAAAAATGTGTTAAACCTCTTTATTTGAGACTGAAATCGAACAGGTTAATTTCTAAAATGAGCTCGGACACGTGATTGAAAAACAGGGAGAAAAAGAAACAGGGTCCGGTACGACCTTCCGAACGGCTGAAATTGAAGTGTATAATACACGGTTTTTCGGGATTCCGGGATCCCGGAACAAAATTCTCGGAAATCACATAGAAAGTTCCTCGGGTCGATAAAGCGGCCACGCAAAGTTTGAGCACCAACGGAAGACATTTGGGGGTGCCGGTGTGCCCAAACCAAAGCATTCGCGAAACTCGGATTATCGTGAAAAATGTGTTAAAGCTCGTTATTTGAGGTTGAAATCGAACAGGTTGATTCCTGAAATGAGCTCGGACGCGTGATTGAAAAACAGGGATAAAAAGAAAAAGGGTATGGTACGACGTTCCGCACGGCTGAAATTGATGTGTATAATACACGGTGTTTCGGCATTCCGGGGTCCCGGAACAAAATTCTCCGGAAATCACATATAAAGTTCCTCGGGTCAGATAAAGCGACCACGCCAAGTTTGAGCACCAAGGGAAGATATTTGGGGGTGCCGGTGTGACAAAAACCAGTATTCGCCGAAAGTCGAATTATCGTGAAAAATTTGTTAAAACTCGTTATTTGAGACTGAAAGAAAACAGGTTTATTCCTGAAATGAGCTCGGACGTGTGATTGAAAAACAGGGAGAAAAAGAAACCGGGCCCGGTACGACCTTCCGAACGGTTGAAATTGAAGTGTATAAATACACCGTTTTTTCGCACAAAGTTTGAGCACCAACGGAAGACATTTGGGGGTGCCGGTATGCCACAAACCAGCATTCGCCGAAACTCGGATTATCGTGAAAAATGTGTTAAAGCTCGTTATTTGAGACTGAAATCGAACAGGTTAATTTCTAAAATGAGACGCGTGATTGAAAAACGGGGAGAAAAAGAAACAGGGTCCGGTACGACCTTCCGAACGACTGAAATTGAAGTGTATAATACACGGTTTTTCGGGATTCCGGGGTCCCGGAACAAAATTCTCCGGAAATCACATAGAAAGTTCCTCGGGTCAGATAAAGCGACCACGCAAAGTTTGAGCACCAACGGAAGACATTTGTGGGTGCCGGTATGCCACAAACCAGCATTCGCCGAAACTCGGATTATCTTGAAAAATGTGTTAAAGCTCGTTATTTGAGGCTGAAATCGAACAGGTTGATTCCTGAAATGAGCTCGGACGCGTGATTGAAAAACAGGGATAAAAAGAAAAAGGGTATGGTACGACGTTCCGCACGGCTGAAATTGATGTGTATAATACACTGTGTTTCGGCATTCCGGGGTCCCGGATCAAAATTCTCCGGAAATCACATATAAAGTTCCTCGGGTCAGATAAAGCGGCCACGCCAAGTTTGAGCACCAAGGGAAGATATTTGGGGGTGCCGGTGTGACACAAACCAGTATTCGCCGAAAGTCGGATTATCGTGAAAAATTTGTTAAAACTCGTTATTTGAGACTGAAAGAAAACAGGTTTATTCCTGAAATGAGCTCGGACGTGTGATTGAAAAACAGGGAGAAAAAGAAACCGGGCCCGGTACGACCTTCCGAACGGTTGAAATTGAAGTGTATAAATACACCGTTTTTTCGGGATTCCGGGGTCCCGGAACATAATTCTCCAGAAATCACATAGAAAATTCCTCGGTTCAGATAAAGCGGCCACACAAAGTTTGAGCACCAACGGAAGACATTTGGGGGTGCCGGTATGCCACAAACCAGCATTCGCCGAAACTCGGATTATCGTGAAAAATGTGTTAAAGCTCGTTATTTGAGACTGAAATCGAACAGGTTAATTTCTAAAATGAGACGCGTGATTGAAAAACGGGGAGAAAAAGAAACAGGGTCCGGTACGACCTTCCGAACGACTGAAATTGAAGTGTATAATACACGGTTTTTCGGGATTCCGGGGTCCCGGAACAAAATTCTCCGGAAATCACATAGAAAGTTCCTCGGGTCAGATAAAGCGACCACGCAAAGTTTGAGCACCAACGGAAGACATTTGTGGGTGCCGGTGTGCCACAAACCAGCATTCGCCGAAACTCGGATTATCGTGAAAAATGTTTTAAAGCTCGTTATTTGAGGTGAAATCGAACGGAGTTGATTCCGAAATGAGCTCGGACGCGTGATTGAAAACGGGGATAAAAAGAAAAAGGGTATGGTACGACGTTCCGCACGGCTGAAATTGATGTGTATAATACACGGTGTTTCGGCATTCCGGGGTCCCGGAACAAAATTCTCCGGAAATCACATATAAAGTTCCTCGGGTCAGATAAAGCGGCCACGCCAAGTTTGAGCACCAAGGGAAGATATTTGGGGGTGCCGGTGTGACACAAACAAGTATTCGCCGAAAGTCGGATTATCGTGAAAATTTTGTTAAAACTCGTTATTTGAGACTGAAATAAAACAAGTTTATTCCTGAAATGAGCTCGGACGTGTGATTGAAAAACTGGGAGAAAAAGAAACCGGGCCCGGTACGACCTTCCGAACGGCTGAAATTGAAGTGTATAATACACGGTTTTTCGGGATTCCGGGGTCCAGGAACAAAATTCTCCGGAAATCACATAGAAAGTTCCTCGGGTCAGATAAAGCGGCCACGCAAAGTTTGAGCACCAACGGAAGACATTTGGGGTGCCGGTGTGCCACAAACCAGCATTCGCCGAAACTCGGATTATCGTGAAAAATGTGTTAAAGCTCGTTATTTGAGACTGAAATCGAACAGGTTGATTCCTGAAATGAGCTCGGACGCGTGATTGAAAAACAGGGAGAAAAAGAAACAGGGTCTGGTACGACCTTCCGAACGACTGAAATTGAAGTGTATAATACACGGTTTTTCGGGATTCGGGGTCCCGGAACAAAATTCTCCGGAAATCACATAGAAAGTTCCTCGGGTCAGATAAAGCGACCACGCAAAGTTTGAGCACCAACGGAAGACATTTGTGGGTGCCGGTATGCCACAAACCATCATTCGCCGAAACTCGGATTATCTTGAAAAATGTGTTAAAGCTCGTTATTTGAGGCTGAAATCGAACAGGTTGATTCCTGAAATGAGCTCGGACGCGTGATTGAAAAATAGGGAGAAAAAGAACAAGGGTCTGGTACGACCTTCCGCACGGCTGAAACTAAAGTGTATAATACACGGTTTTTCTTCATTCCGGGGTCGCGGAACAAAATTCTCCGGAAATCACATATAAAGTTCCTCGGGTCAGATAAAGCGGCCACGCCAAGTTTGAGCACCAACGGAAGACATTTGGGGGTGCCGGTGTGCCACAAACCAGTATTCGCCGAAACTCGGATTATCGTGAAAAATGTGTTAAAGCTCGTTATTTGAGGCTGAAATCGAACAGGTTAATTTCTGAAATGAGCTCGGACGTGTGATTGAAAAACAAGGAGAAAAAGAAACAGGGTCCTGTACGACCTTCCGAACGGCTGAATTATGAAGGGTATATAATACACGGTTTTTCGGGATTCCGGGGTCCCGGAACAAAATTCTCCGGAAATCACATACAAAGTTCCTCGGGTCAGATAAAGCGGCCACGCAAAGTTTGAGCACCAACGGAAGACATTTGGGGGTGTCGGTGTGCCACAAACCAGCATTCGCAGAAACTCGGATTATCGTGAAAAATGTGTTAAAGCTCGTTATTTGAGACTGAAATCGAACAGGTTAATTCTTGAAATGAGACGCGTGATTGAAAAATAGGGAGAAAAAGAAAAAGGGTCTGGTACGACCTTCCACACGGCTGAAATTAAAGTGTATAATACACGGTTTTTAGGTATTCCGGGGTCCCGGAACAAAATTCTCTGGAAATCACATATAAAGTTCCTCGGGTCAGATAAAGCGGCCATGCCAAGTTTGAGCACCAACGGAAGACATTTGGGGGTGCCGGTGTGCCACAAACCAGTATTCGCCGAAACTCGGATTATCGTGAAAAATGTGTTAAAGCTCCTTATTTGAGGCTGAAATCGAACAGGTTAATTCCTAAAATGAGCTCGGACGTGTGATTGAAAAACAGGGAGAAAAAGAAACCGGGTCCGGTACGTCCTTCCGAACGGCTGAAATTTGAAGGGTATATAATACACGGTTTTTCGGGATTCCGGGGTCCCGGAAAAAATTCTCCGGAAATCACATACAAAGTTCCTCGGGTCAGATAAAACAGCCACGCAAAGTTTGAGCACCAACGGAAGACATTTGGGGGTGCCGGTGTGCCACAAACCAGCATTCGCAGAAACTCGGATTATCGTGAAAAATGTCTTAAAGCTCGTTATTTGAGACTGAAATCGAACAGGTTAATTCTTGAAATGAAACGCGTGATTGAAAAACAGGGAGAAAAAGAAACACGGTCCGGTATGACCTTCCGAATGGCTGAAATTAAAGTGTATAATACACGGTTTTTCGGGATTCCGGGGTCCCGGAACAAAATTCTCCGGAAATTACTTAGAAAGTTCCTCGGGTCAGATAAAGCGGTCACGCAAAGTTTGAGCAACAACGGAAGACATTTGGAGTGCTGGTGTGCCACAAACCAGCATTCGCCGAAACTCGAATTATCATGAAAAATGTGTTAAAGCTCGTTATTTGAGGCTGAAATCGAACAGGTTGATTCATGAAATGAGCTCGGACGCGTGATTGAAAAATAGGGATAAAAAGAAAAAGGGTCTGGTACGACCTTTCGCACGGCTGAAATTAAAGTGTATAATACACGGTTTTTCGGCATTCCGGGGTCCCGGAACAAAATTCTCCGGAAATCACATAAAGTTCCACAAACCAGCATTCGCCGAAACTCGGATTATCGTGAAAAATGTGTTAAAGCTCGTTATTTGAGACTAAAATCGAACAGGTTAATTCCTGAAATGAGCTCGGACGCGTGATTGAAAAACAGAGAGAAAAAGAAACAGGGTCCGGTACGACCTTCCGAACGGCTGAAATTGAAGTGTATAATACACGGTTTTTCGGGATTCCAAGGTCCCGGAACAAAATTCTCCGGAAATCACATAGAAAGTTCCTCGTGTCAGACAAAGCGGCCACGCAAAGTTTTAGCACCAACGGAAGAAATTTGGGGGTGCCACAAACCAGCATTCGCCGAAACGCGGATTATCGTGAAAAATGTGTTAAAGCTCGTTATTTGAGACTGATATCGAACAGGTTAATTTCTGAAATGAGACGTGTGATTGAAAAACAGGGAGAAAAAGAAACAGGCTCCGGTACGACCTTCCGAACGGCTGAAATTGAAGTGTATAATACACGGTTTTTCGGGATTCCGTGGTCCCGGAACAAAATTCTCCGGAAATCACATAGAAAGTTCCTCGGGTCAGATAAAGCGGCCACGCAAAGTTTGAGCACCAACGGAAGACATTTGAGGGTGCTGGTGTGCCACAAACCAGCATTCACCGAAACTCGGATAATCGTGAAAAATGTGTTAAAGCTCGTTATTTGAGTCTGAAATCAAACAAGTTGATTCCTGAAATGAGACGCGTGATTGAAAAACAGGGAGAAAAAGAAACAGGCTCCGGTACGACCTTCCGAACGGCTGAAATCGAAGTGTATAATACACGATTTTTCGGGATTCTGGGGTCCCGGAACAAAATTCTCCGGAAATCACATTGAAAGTTCCTCGGGTCAGATAAAGCGGCCACGCAAAGTTTGAGCACCAACGGAAGACATTTGGGGGTGCCGGTGTGCCACAAACCAGCATTCGCCGAAACTCGGGTTATCGTGAAAAATGTGTTAAAGCTCGTTATTTGAGGCTGAAATCGAACAGGTTGATTCTTGAAATGAGCTCGGACGCGTGATTGAAAAACAGGGAGAAAAAGAAACAGGGTCCGGTACGACCTTCCGAACGGCTGAAATTTGAAGGGTATATAATACACGGTTTTTCGGGATTCCGAGATCCCGGAACAAAATTCTCCGGAAATCACATACAAAGTTCCTCGGGTCAGATAAAGCGGCCACGCAAAATTTGAGCACCAACGGAAGACATTTGTGGGTGCCAGTGTGCCACAAACTAGCATTCGCAGAAACTCGGATTATCGTGAAAAATGTGTTAAAGCTCGTTATTTGAGACTGAAATCGAACAGGTTAATTCCTGAAATGAGACGCGTGATTGAAAAACAGGGAGAAAAAGAAACAGGGTCCGGTATGACCTTCCGAACGGCTGAAATTAAAGTGTATAATACACGGTTTTTCGGGATTTCGAGGTCCCGGAACAAAATTCTCCGGAAATTACATAGAAAGTTCCTCGGGTCAGATAAAGCGGTCACGCAAAGTTTGAGCACCAACGGAAGACATTTGGGAGTGCCGGTGTGACACAAACCAGCATTCGCCGAAACTCGAATTATCGTTAAAAATGTGTTAAAGCTCGTTATTTGAGGCTGAAATCGAACAGGTTAATTCCTGAAATGAGCTCGGACGCGTGATTGAAAAACAGGGAGAAAAAGAAACAGGGTCCGGTACGACCTTCCGAACGGCTGAAATTGAAGTGTATAATACACGGTTTTTCGGGATTCCAGGGTCCCGGAACAAAATTCTCCGATAATCACATAGAAAGTTACTCGGGTCAGACAAAGCGGCCACGTAAAGTTTGAGCACCAACGGAAGACATTTGGGGATGCCGGTGTTCCAAAAACCAGTATTCGCCGAAACTCGGATTATCGTGAAAAATGTGTTAAAGCTCGTTATTTGAAGCTGAAATCGAACAGGTTAATTCCTGAAATGAGCTCGGACGTGTGATTGAAAAACAGGGAGAAAAAGAAACAGGGTCCGGTACGACCTTCCGAACGGCTGAAATTTGAAGGGTATATAATACACGGTTTTTCGGAATTCCGGGGTCCCGGAACAAAATTCTCCGGAAATCACATACAAAGTTCCACGGGTCAGATAAAGCGGCCACGCAAAGTTTGAGCACCAACGGAAGACATTTGGAGGTACCGGTGTGCCACAAACCAGCATTCGCAGAAACTCGGATTATCGTGAAAAATTTGTTAAAGCTCGTTATTTGAGACTGAAATCGAACAGGTTAATTCCTGAAATAAGACACGTGATTGAAAAACAGAGAGAAAAAGAAACAGGGTCCGGTATGACCTTCCGAACGGCTGAAATTAAAGTGTATAATACACGGTTTTTCGGGATTCCGAGGTCCCGAAACAAAATTCTCCGGAAATCACATAGAAAGTTCCTCGGGTCAGATAAAGCGGTCACGCAAAGTTTGAGCACCAACGGAAGACATTTGGGAGTGCCGGTGTGCCACAAACCAGCATTCACCGAAACTCGGATTATCGTGAAAAATGTGTTAAAGCTCGTTATTTGAGGCTGAAATCGAACAGGTTAATTCCTGAAATGAGCTCGGACGCGTGATTGAAAAACAGGGAGAAAAAGAAACAGGGTCCGGTACGACCTTCCGAACGGCTGAAATTGAAATGTATAATACACGGTTTTTCGGGATTCCAGGGTCCCGGAACAAAATTTTTCGGAAATCACATAGAAAGTTCCACGGGTCAGACAAAGCGGCCACGCAAAGTTTTAGCACCAACGGAAAACATTTGGGGGTGCCACAAACCAGCATTCGCCGAAACTCGGATTATCGTGAAAAATGTGTTAAATCTCGTTATTTGAGACTGAAATCGAACAGGTTAATTCCTGAAATGAGACGCGTGATTGAAAAACAGGGAGAAAAAGAAACAGGGTCCGGTACGACCTTCCGAACGGCTGAAATTGAAGTCTTTAATACACGGTTTTTCGGGATTACGGGGTCCCGGAACAAAATTCTCCGGAAATCACATAGAAAGTTCCTCGGGTGAGATAAAGCGGCCACGCAAAGTTTGAACACCAACGGAAGACATTTGAGGGTGCCGGTGTGCCACAAACCAGCATTCGCCGAAACTCGGATTATCGTGAAAAATGTGTTAAAGCTCGTTATTTGAGACTGAAATCGAACAGGTTAATTCACGAAATGAGACGCGTGATTGAAAAACAGGGAGAAAAAGAAACAGGGTCCGGTACGACCTTCCGAACAGCTGAAATTGAAGTGTATAATACACGATTTTTCGGGATTCCGGGGTCCCGGAACAAAATTCTCCGGAAATCACATAGAAAGTTCCGTGGGTCAGATAAAGCGGCCACGCAAAGTTTGAGCACCAACGGAAGACATTTGTGGGTGCCGGTGTGCTACAAACCAGCATTCGCCGAAACTCGGATTATCGTGAAAAATGTGTTAAAGCTCGTTATTTGAGGCTGAAATCGAACAGGTTGATTCCTGAAATGAGCTCGGACGCGTGATTGAAAAATAGGGAGAAAAAGAAAAAGGGTCTAGTACGACCTTCCGCACGGCTGAAATTAAAGTGTATAATACACGGTTTTTCGGGATTCCGAAGTTCCGGAACAAAATTCTCCGGAAATTACTTAGAAAGTTCCTCGGGTCAGATAAAGCGGTCACACAAAGTTTGAGCACCAACGGAAGACATTTGGGAGTGCTGCTGTGCCACAAACCTACATTCGCCGAAACTCGAATTATCGTGAAAAATGTGTTAAAGCTCGTTATTTGAGGCTGAAATCGAACAGGTTGATTCCTGAAATGAGCTCGGACGCGTGATTGAAAAATAGGGATAAAAAGAAAAAGGGTCTGGTACGACCTTCCGAACGGCTGAAATTAAAGTGTATAATACATGGTTTTTCGGGATTCCGAGGTCCCGGAACAAAATTCTCCGGAAATCACATAGAAAGTTCCTCGGGTCAGATAAAGTGGTCACGCAAAGTTTGAGCACCAACGGAAGACATTTGGGAGTGCCGGTGTGCCACAAACCAGCATTCGCCGAATTTCGGATTATCGTGAAAAATGTGTTAAAGCTCGTTATTTGAGACTGAAATCGAACAGGTTAATTCCTGAAATGAGCTCGGACGCGTGATTGAAAAACAGGGAGAAAAAGAAACAGGTCCGTACGACCTTTTGAACGGTTGAAATTGAAGTGTATATAAATACACGGTTTTCGGGATTCCGGGGTCCGGAACAAAATTCTCCGGAAATCACATAGAAAGTTCCTCGGGTCGATAAAGCGGTCACGCAAAGTTTGAGCACCAACGGAAGACATTTGAGGGTGCCGGTGTGCCACAAACCAAAGATTCGCGAAACTCGGATTATCTTGAAAAATGTGTTAAAGCTCGTTATTTGAGATTGAAATCGAACAGGTTAATCCCGAAATGAGACGCGTGATTGAAAAACAGGAGAAAAAGAAAAAGGGTCCGCATACGACCTTACGAACGGTGAAATTGAAGTTTATATAAATACACGGTTTTTCGGGATTCCAGGGTCCCGGAACAAAATTCTCCGGAAATCACATAGAAAGTTCCTCGGGTCAGATAAAGCGGCCACGCAAAGTTTGAGCACCAACGGAAGACATTTGTGGGTGCCGGTGTGCCACAAACCAAAGATTCGCCGAAACTCGGGTTATCGTGAAAAATGTGTTAAAGCTCGTTATTTGAGGTGGAAATCGAACAGGTTGATTCTTGAAATAAGCTCGGACGCGTGAATGAAAAATAGGGAGAAAAAGAAAAAGGGTCTAGTACGACCTTCCGCACGAAATTTGAAATTAAAGTGTATAATACACGGTTTTTCGGCATTCGGTCCCGGAACAAAATTCTCGGAAATCACATATAAAGTTCCTCGGGTCGGATAAAGCGGCCACGCAAAGTTTGAGCACCAACGGAAGACATTTGTGGGTGCGGTGTGCCCAAACCAAAGATTTCGCGAAACTCGGGTTATCGTGAAAAATGTGTTAAAGCTCGTTATTTGAGGTGAAATCGAACAGGTTAATTCCTGAAATGAGCTCGGACGTGTGATTGAAAAACAGGGAGAAAAAGAAACAGGGTCCGTACGACCTTCGAACATTTGAAATTTGAAGGGTATATAATACACGGTCTTTCGGGATTCCAGGGGGTCCGGAACAAAATTCTCGGAAATCACATACAAAGTTCCTCGGGTCAGATAAAGCGGCCACGCAAAGTTTGAGCACCAACGGAAGACATTTGGGGGTGCCAGTGTGCCACAAACCAGCATTCGCAGAAACTCGGATTATCGTGAAAAATGTGTTAAAGCTCGTTATTTGAGACTGAAATCGAACAGGTTAATTCCTGAAATGAGACGTGTGATTGAAAAACAGGGAGAAAAAGAAACAGGGTCTGGTATGACCTTCCGAATGGCTGAAATTAAAGTGTATAATACACGGTTTTTCGGGATTCCGGGGTCCCGGAACAAAATTCTCCGGAAATTACTTAGAAAGTTCCTCGGGTCAGATAAAGCGGTCACACAAAGTTTGAGCACCAACGGAAGACATTTGGGAGTGCTGCTGTGCCACAAACCTACATTCGCCGAAACTCGAATTATCGTGAAAAATGTGTTAAAGCTCGTTATTTGAGACTGAAATCGAACAGGTTAATTCCTGAAATGAGCTCGGACGCGTGATTGAAAAACAGGGAGAAAAAGAAACAGGGTCCGGTACGACCTTTTGAACGGCTGAAATTGAAGTGTATATAAATACACGGTTTTTCGGGATTCCGGGGTCCCGGAACAAAATTCTCCGGAAATCACATAGAAAGTTCCTCGGGTCAGATAAAGCGGTCACGCAAAGTTTGAGCACCAACGGAAGACATTTGAGGGTGCCGGTGTGCCACAAACCAGCATTCGCCGAAACTCGGATTATCTTGAAAAATGTGTTAAAGCTCGTTATTTGAGACTGAAATCGAACAGGTTAATCCTGAAATGAGACGCGTGATTGAAAAACAGGGAGAAAAAGAAAAAGGGTCCGGTACGACCTTCTGAACGGCTGAAATTGAAGTTTATATAAATACACGGTTTTTCGGGATTCCAGGGTCCCGGAACAAAATTCTCCGGAAATCACATAGAAAGTTCCTCGGGTCAGATAAAGCGGCCACGCAAAGTTTGAGCACCAACGGAAAGACATTTGTGGGTGCCGGTGTGCCACAAACCAGCATTCGCCGAAACTCGGGTTATCGTGAAAAATGTGTTAAAGCTCGTTATTTGAGGCTGAAATCGAACAGGTTGATTCTTGAAATAAGCTCGGACGCGTGAATGAAAAATAGGGAGAAAAAGAAAAAGGGTCTAGTACGACCTTCCGCACGGCTGAAATTAAAGTGTATAATACACGGTTTTTCGGCATTCCGGGGTCCCGGAACAAAATTCTCCGGAAATCACATATAAAGTTCCTCGGGTCAGATAAAGCGGCCACGCAAAGTTTGAGCACCAACGGAAGACATTTGTGGGTGCCGGTGTGCCACAAACAAAGATTCGCCGAAACTCGGGTTATCGTGAAAAATGTGTTAAAGCTCGTTATTTGAGGCTGAAATCGAACAGGTTAATTCCTGAAATGAGCTCGGACGTGTGATTGAAAAACAGGGAGAAAAAGAAACAGGGGTCCGGTACGACCTTCCGAACGGCTGAAATTTGAAGGGTATATAATACACGGTCTTTCGGGATTCCGGGGTCCCGGAACAAAATTCTCTGGAAATCACATACAAAGTTCCTCGGGTCAGATAAAGCGGCCACGCAAAGTTTGAGCACCAACGGAAGACATTTGGGGGTGCCAGTGTGCCACAAACCAAAGATTCGCAGAAACTTCGGATTATCGTGAAAAATGTGTTAAAGCTCGTTATTTGAGATCGAAATCGAACGGGTTAATTCTGAAATGAGACGTGTGATTGAAAAACGGGGGAGAAAAAGAAACATGGTGCAGTATGACCTTCCGAATGGCTGAAATTAAAGTGTATAATACACGGTTTTCGGGATTCCGGGGTCCCGAACAAAATTCTCGGAAATTACTTAGAAAGTTCCTCGGGTCAGATAAAGCGGTCACACAAAGTTTGAGCACCAACGGAAGACATTTGGGAGTGCTGCTGTGCCACAAACCTACATTCGCCGAAACTCGAATTATCGTGAAAAATGTGTTAAAGCTCGTTATTTGAGACTGAAATCGAACAGGTTAATTCCTGAAATGAGCTCGGACGCGTGATTGAAAAACAGGGAGAAAAAGAAACAGGGACCGGTACGACCTTTTGAACGGCTGAAATTGAAGTGTATATAAATACACGGTTTTTCGGGATTCCAGGGTCCCGGAACAAAATTCTCCGGAAATCACATAGAAAGTTCCTCGGGTCAGATAAAGCGGTCACGCAAAGTTTGAGCACCAACGGAAGACATTTGAGGGTGCCGGTGTGCCACAAACCAGCATTCGCCGAAACTCGGATTATCTTGAAAAATGTGTTAAAGCTCGTTATTTGAGACTGAAATCGAACAGGTTAATCCTGAAATGAGACGCGTGATTGAAAAACAGGGAGAAAAAGAAAAAGGGTCCGGTACGACCTTCTGAACGGCTGAAATTGAAGTTTATATAAATACACGGTTTTTCGGGATTCCAGGGTCCCGGAACAAAATTCTCCGGAAATCACATAGAAAGTTCCTCGGGTCAGATAAAGCGGCCACGCAAAGTTTGAGCACCAACGGAAAACATTTGGGGGTGCCGGTGTGCCACAAACCAGCATTCGCCGAAACTCGGGTTATCGTGAAAAATGTGTTAAAGCTCGTTATTTGAGGCTGAAATCGAACAGGTTGATTCTTGAAATAAGCTCGGACGCGTGAATGAAAAATAGGGAGAAAAAGAAAAAGGGTCTAGTACGACCTTCCGCACGGCTGAAATTAAAGTGTATAATACACGGTTTTTCGGCATTCCGGGGTCCCGGAACAAAATTCTCCGGAAATCACATATAAAGTTCCTCGGGTCAGATAAAGCGGCCACGCAAAGTTTGAGCACCAACGGAAGACATTTGTGGGTGCCGGTGTGCCACAAACCAGCATTCGCCGAAACTCGGGTTATCGTGAAAAATGTGTTAAAGCTCGTTATTTGAGGCTGAAATCGAACAGGTTAATTCCTGAAATGAGCTCGGACGTGTGATTGAAAAACAGGGAGAAAAAGAAACAGGGTCCGGTACGACCTTCCGAACGGCTGAAATTTGAAGGGTATATAATACACGGTCTTTCGGGATTCCGGGGTCCCGGAACAAAATTCTCTGGAAATCACATACAAAGTTCCTCGGGTCAGATAAAGCGGCCACGCAAAGTTTGAGCACCAACGGAAGACATTTGGGGGTGCCAGTGTGCCACAAACCAGCATTCGCAGAAACTCGGATTATCGTGAAAAATGTGTTAAAGCTCGTTATTTGAGACTGAAATCGAACAGGTTAATTCCTGAAATGAGACGTGTGATTGAAAAACAGGGAGAAAAAGAAACAGGGTCTGGTATGACCTTCCGAATGGCTGAAATTAAAGTGTATAATACACGGTTTTTCGGGATTCCGGGGTCCCGGAACAAAATTCTCCGGAAATTACTTAGAAAGTTCCTCGGGTCAGATAAAGCGGTCACACAAAGTTTGAGCACCAACGGAAGACATTTGGGAGTGCTGGTGTGCCACAAACCAGCATTCGCCGAAACTCAAATTATCGTGAAAAATGTGTTAAAACTCGTTATTTGAGGCTGAAATCGAACAGGTTGATTCCTGAAATGAGCTCGGACGCGTGATTGAAAAATAGGGATAAAAAGAAAAAGGGTCTGGTACGACCTTCCGCACGACTTAAATTAAAGTGTATAATACACGATTTTTCGGCATTACGGGGTCCCGGAAAAAAATTCTCCGGAAATCACATAAAGTTCCACAAACCAGCATTCGCCGAAACTCGGATTATCGTGAAAAATGTGTTAAAGCTCGTTATTTGAGACTGATATCGAACAGGTTAATTCCTGAAATGAGACGCGTGATTGAAAAACAGGGAAAAAAAGAAACAGGGTCCGGTACGACCTTCCGAACGGCTGAAATTGAAGTGTATAATAAACGGTATTTCGGGATTCCGGGGTCCCGTTACAAAATTCTCCGGAAATCACATATAAAGATCCTCGGGTCAGATAAAGCGTCCACGACAAGTTTGAGCACCAACGGAAGAGATTTGGGGTTGCCGGTGTGCCACAAACCAGCATTCGCCGAAACTCGGATTATCGTGAAAAATGTGTTAAAGCTCGTTATTTGAGGCTGAAATCGAACAGGTTAATTCCTGAAATAAGCTCGGACGCGTGATTGAAAAACAGGGAGAAAAAGAAAAAGGGTCCGGTACGACCTTCCGAACGGCTGAAATTGAAGTGTATAATACACGGTTTTTCGGGATTCAAGGGTCCCGGAACAAAATTCTCCGGAAATCGCATAGAAAGTTTCTCGGGTCAGACAAAGCGGCCACGCAAAGTTTGAGCACCAATGGAAGACATTTGGAGGTGCCGGTGTGCAACAAACCAGCATTCGCCGAAACTCGGATTATCGTGAAAAATGTGTTAAAGCTCGTTATTTGAGACTGAAATCGAACAGGTTAATTCCTGAAATGAGACGCGTGATTGAAAAACAGGGAGAAAAAGAAAAAGGGTCCGGTACGACCTTCCGAACGGCTGAAATTGAAGTGTATATATAATACACGGTTTTTCGGCATTCCGGGGTCCCGTTACAAAATTCTCCGGAAATCAGATATAAAGTTCCTCGGGTCAGATAAAGCGTCCACGACAAGTTTGAGCACCAACGGAAGAGATTTGGGGTTGCCGGTGTGCCCAAACCAAAGATTCGCGAAACTCGGATTATCGTGAAAATGTGTTAAAGCTCGTTATTTGAGGCTGAAATCGAACAGGTTAATTCCTGAAATGAGCTCGGACGCGTGTTTGAAAAACAGGGAGAAAAAGAAACAGGGTTCGGTACGACCTTCCGAACGGCTGAAATTGAAGTGTATAATACACGGTTTTTCGGGATTCCAGGGTCCCGGAACAAAATTCTCCAGAAATCACATAGAAAGTTCCCCGGGTCAGATAAAGCGGCCACGCAAAGTTTGATCACCAACGGAAGACATTTGGGGGTGTCGCCGTGTCGGTGTGCCAACACCAGCATTCGCCGAAAATCGGATTATCGTGAAAAATGTGTTAAAGCTCGTAATTTGAGTCTGAAATCAGACAAGTTGATTCCTGAAATGTGCTCGAACGCGTGATTGAAAAACAGGGAGAAAAAGAAAAAGGGTCCGGTACGACCTTCCGAACGGCTGAAATTGAAGTGTATATACACGGTTTTTCGGGATTCCGGGGTCCCGGAACAAAATTCTCCGGATATAACATAAAAAGTTACTCGGGTCAGATAAAACGGCCACGCAAAGTTTGAGCACCAACGGAAGACATTTGGGGGTGCCGGTGTGCCACAAACCAGCATTCGCAGAAACTCGGATTATTGTGAAAAATGTGTTAAAGCTCGTTATTTGAGACTGAAATCGAACAGGTTGATTTCTGAAATGAGCTCGGACGCGTGATAGAAAAATAGGGATAAAAAGAAAAAGGGTCTGGTACGACCTTCCGCACGACTGAAATTAAAGTGTATAATAAACGGTTTTTCGGCATTCCGGGGTCCCGGAACAAAATTCTCCGGAAATCAGATAAAATTCCACAAACCAGCATTCGCCGAAACTCGGATTATCGTGAAAAATGTGTTAAAGCTCGTTATTTGAGGCTAAAATCGAATAGGTTAATTCCTGAAATGAGCTCGGACGCGTGATTGAAAAACAGAGAGAAAAAGAAACAGGGTCCGGTACGACCTTCCGAACGGCTGAAATTGAAGTGTATAATACACGGTTTTCGGGATTCCGGGGTCCCGGAACAAAATTCTCCGGAAATCACATTGAAAGTTCCTCGGGTCAGATAAAGCGGCCACGCAAAGTTTGAGCACCAACGGAAGACATTTGGGGGTGCCGTTGTGCCACAAACTAGCATTCTCCGAAACGCGGATTATCGTGAAAAATGTGTTAAAGCTCGTTATTTGAGACTGATATCGAACAGGTTAATTCCTGAAATGAGACGCGTGATTGAGAAACAGGGAGAAAAAGAAACAGGGTCCGGTACGACCTTCCGAACGGCTGAAATTGAAGTGTACAATACACGGTTTTTCGGGATTCCGTGGTCCCGGAACAAAATTCTCCGGAAATCACATATAAAGTTCCTCGGGTCAGATAAAGCGTCCACGACAAGTTTGAGCACCAACGGAAGAGATTTGGGGTTGCCGGTGTGCCACAAACCAGCATTCGCCGAAACTCGGATTATCGTGAAAAATGTGTTAAAGCTCGTTATTTGAGGCTGAAATCGAACAGGTTAATTCCTGAAATGAGCTCGGACGCGTGATTGAAAAACAGGGAGAAAAAGAAACAGGGTCCGGTACGACCTTCCGAACGGAAGAAATTGAAGTGTATAATACACGGTTTTTCGGGATTCCAGGGTCCCGGAACAAAATTCTCCAGAAATCACATAGAAAGTTCCCCGGGTCAGATAAAGCGGCCACGCAAAGTTTGATCACCAACGGAAGACATTTGGGGGTGTCGCCGTGTCGGTGTGCCACAAACCAGCATTCGCCGAAAATCGGATTATCGTGAAAAATGTGTTAAAGCTCGTAATTTGAGTCTGAAATCAGACAAGTTGATTCCTGAAATGTGCTCGAACGCGTGATTGAAAAACAGGGAGAAAAAGAAAAAGGGTCCGGTACGACCTTCCGAACGGCTGAAATTGAAGTGTATATACACGGTTTTTCGGGATTCCGGGGTCCCGGAACAAAATTCTCCGGATATAACATAAAAAGTTACTCGGGTCAGATAAAACGGCCACGCAAAGTTTGAGCACCAACGGAAGACATTTGGGGGTGCCGGTGTGCCACAAACCAGCATTCGCAGAAACTCGGATTATTGTGAAAAATGTGTTAAAGCTCGTTATTTGAGACTGAAATCGAACAGGTTCATTCCTGAAATGAGTTCGGACGCGTGATAGAAAAATAGGGATAAAAAGAAAAAGGGTCTGGTACGACCTTCCGCACGACTGAAATTAAAGTGTATAATAAACGGTTTTTCGGCATTCCGGGGTCCCGGAACAAAATTCTCCGGAAATCAGATAAAATTCCACAAACCAGCATTCGCCGAAACTCGGATTATCGTGAAAAATGTGTTAAAGCTCGATATTTGAGGCTAAAATCGAATAGGTTAATTCCTGAAATGAACTCGGACGCGTGATTGAAAAACAGAGAGAAAAAGAAACAGGGTCCGGTACGACCTTCCGAACGGCTGAAATTGAAGTGTATAATACACGGTTTTTCGGGATTCCAGGGTCCCGGAACAAAATTCTCCGGAAATCACATTGAAAGTTCCCCGGGTCAGATAAAGCGGCCACGCAAAGTTTGAGCACCAACGGAAGACATTTGGGGGTGCCGTTGTGCCACAAACTAGCATTCTCCGAAACGCGGATTATCGTGAAAAATGTGTTAAAGCTCGTTATTTGAGACTGATATCGAACAGGTTAATTCCTGAAATGAGACGCGTGATTGAGAAACAGGGAGAAAAAGAAACAGGGTCCGGTACGACCTTCCGAACGGCTGAAATTGAAGTGTACAATACACGGTTTTTCGGGATTCCGTGGTCCCGGAACAAAATTCTCCGGAAATCACATAGAAAGTTTCTCGGTTCAGATAAAGCGGCCACGCAAAGTTTGAGCACCAACTGAAGACATTTGAGGGTTCCGGTGTGCCACAAACCAGCATTCGCCGAAACTCGGATTATCGTGAAAAATGTGTTAAAGCTCGTTATTTGAGTCTGAAATCAAACAAGTTGATTCCTGAAATATGCTCGAATGCGTGATTGAAAAACAGGGAGAAAAAGAAAAAGGGTACGGTATGACAATCCGAACGGCTGAAATTGAAGTGTATATAATACACGGTTTTTCGGCATTCCGGGGTCCCGGAACAAAATTCTCCGGAAATCAGATAAAATTCCACAAACCAGCATTCGCCGAAACTCGGATTATCGTGAAAAATGTGTTAAGTTCGTTATTTGAGGCTAAAATCGAATAGGTTAATTCCTGAAATGAGCTCGGACGCGTGATTGAAAAACAGAGAGAAAAAGAAACAGGGTCCGGTACGACCTTCCGAACGGCTGAAATTGAAGTGTATAATACACGGTTTTTCGGGATTCCGGGGTCCCGGAACAAAATTCTCCGGAAATCACATAGAAAGTTAATCGGGTCAGATAAAGCGGCCACGCAAAGTTTGAGCACCAACGGAAGACATTTGGGGGTGCCGGTGTGCCACAAACCAGCATTCGCAGAAACTCGGATTATCGGGAAAAATGTGTTAACGCTCGTTATTTGAGACTGAAATCGAACTGGTTAATTCCTGAAATGAGACGCGTGATTTAAAAATAGGGAGAAATAGAAAAAGGGTCCGGTACGACCTTCCGAACGGCTGAAATTGAAGTGTATATATAATACACGGTTTTTCGGCATTCCGGGGTCCCGTTACAAAATTCTCCGGAAATCACATATAAAGTTCCTCGGGTCAGATAAAGCGTCCACGACAAGTTTGAGCACCAACGTAAGAGATTTGGGGTTGCCGGTGTGCCACAAACCAGCATTCGCCGAAACTCGGATTATCGTGAAAATGTGTTAAAGCTCGTTATTTGAGGCTGAAATCGAACAGGTTAATTCCTGAAATGAGCTCGGACGCGTGATTGAAAAACAGGGAGAAAAAGAAACAGGGTTCGGGACGCCCTTCCGAACGGCTGAAATTGAAGTATATAATACACGGTTTTCGATTTTGGTCCGGAACAAAATTCTCCGGAAATCGCATAGAAAGTTTCTCGGGTCAGACAAAGCGGCCACGCAAAGTTTGAGCACCAACGGAAGACATTTGGGGGTGCCGGTGTGCAACAAACCAGCATTCGCCGAAACTCGGATTATCGTGAAAAATGTGTTAAAGCTCGTTATTTGAGACTGAAATAGAACAGGTTAATTACTGAAATGAGACGCATGATTGAAAAACAGGGAGAAAAAGAAACAGGGTCCGGTATGACCTTCCGAACGGCTGAAATTAAAGTGTATAAATACACGGTTTTTCGAGATTCCGGGATCCCGGAACAAAATTCTCCGGAAATCACATAGAAAGTTCCTCGGGTCAGATAAAGCGGTCACGCAAAGTTTGAGCATCAACGGAAGACATTTGGGAGTGCCGGTGTGCCACAAACCAGCATTCGCCGAAACTCAGATTATCGTGAAAAATGTGTTAAAGCTCGTTATTTGAAGCTGAAATCGAACATATTAATTCCTTAAATGAGCTCGGACGCGTGATTGAAAAACAGGGAAAAAAAAGAAACAGGGTCCGGTACGACCTTCTGAACGGCTGAAATTGAAGTGTATATAAATACACGGTTTTTCGGGATTCCAGGGTCCCGGAACAAAATTCTCCAGAAATCACATAGAAAGTTCCTCGGGTCAGATAAAGCGGCCACGCAAAGTTTGAGCACCAACGGAAGACATTTGGGGGTGCCGGTGTGCCACAAACCAGCATTCGCCGAAATTCGGATTATCGTGAAAAATGTGTTAAAGCTCGTAATTTAAGTCTCAAATTAGACAAGTTGATTCCTGAAATGTGCTCGAACGCGTGATTGAAAAACAGGGAGAAAAAGAAAAAGGGTCTGGTACGACCTTCCGAACGGCTGAAATTGAAGTGTATATAATACACGGTTTTTCGGGATTCCGAGGTCCCGGAACAAAATTCTCCGGAAATCACAAAGAAAGTTACTCGGGTCAGATAAAACGGCCACGCAAAGTTTGAGCACCAACGGAAGACATTTGGGGGTGCCGGTGTGCCACAAACCAGCATTCGCAGAAACTCGGATTATTGTGAAAAATGTGTTAAAGCTCGTTATTTGAGACTGAAATCGAACAGGTTAATTTCTGCAATGAGACGCGTGATTGAAAAACAGGGAGAAAAAGAAAAAGGGTCCGGTACGACCTTCCGAACGGCTGAAATTGAAGTGTATATATAATACACGGTTTTTCGGCATTCCGGGGTCCCGTTACAAAATTCTCCGGAAATCACATATAAAGTTCCTCGGGTCAGATAAAGCGGCCACGACAAGTTTGAGCACCAACGGAAGACATTTAGGGTTGCCGGTGTGCCACAAACCAGCATTCGCCGAAACTCGGATTATCGTGAAAGAAAGGTTAATTCCTGAAATGAGCTCGGACGCGTGATTGAAAAACAGGGAGAAAAAGAAACAGGGTCCGGTACGACCTTCCGAACGGCAGAAATTAAAGTGTATAATACACGGTTTTTCGGGATTCCAGAGTCCCGGAACAAAATTTTCCGTAAATCGCATAGAAAGTTTCTCGGGGCAGACAAAGCGGCCACGCAAAGTTTGAGCACCAACGGAACACATTTGGGGGTGCCGGTGTGCCACAAACCAGCATTCGCCGAAACTCGGATTATCGTGAAAAATGTGTTAAAACTCGTTATTTGAGACTGAAATCGAACAGGTTAATTCCTGAAATGAGACGCGTGATTGAAAAACATGGAGAAAAAGAAACAGGGTCCGGTATGACCTTTCGAACGGCTGAAATTAAAGTGTATAATACACGGTTTTTCGGGATTCCGGGATCCCGGAACAAAATTCTCCGTAAATCACATAGAAAGTTCCTCGGGTCAGATAAAGCGGTCACGCAGAGTTTGAGCACCAACGGAAGACATTTGGGAGTGTCGGTGTACCACAAATCAGCATTCGCCGAAACTCGGATTATCGTGAAAAATGTGTTAAAGCTCGTTATTTGAAGCTGAAATCGAACAGGTTAATTCCTGAAATGAGCTCGGACGCGTGATTGAAAAACAGGGAAAAAAAGGAACAGGGTCCGGTACGACCTTCCGAACGGCTGAAATTGAAGAGTATATAATACACGGTTTTTCGGGATTCCAGGGTCCCGGAACAAAATTCTCCGGAAATCACATAGAAAGTTCCTCGGGTCAGATAAAGCGGCCACGCAAAGTTTGAGCACCAACGGAAGACATTTGGGGGTGCCGGTGTGCCACAAACCAGCATTCGCAGAAACTCGGATTATTGTGAAAAATGTGTTAAAGCTCGTTATTTGAGACTGAAATCGAACAGGTTAATTCCTGTAATGAGACGCGTGATTGAAAAACAGGGAGAAAAAGAAAAAGGGTCCGGTACGACCTTCCGAACGGCTGAATTTGAAGTGTATATATAATACACGGTTTTTCGGCATTCGAGGGTCCCGTTACAAAATTCTCCGGAAATCACATATAAAGTTTCTCAGGTCAGATAAAGCGGCCACGACAAGTTTGAGCACCAACGGAAGAAAATTGGTGTTGCCGGTGTGCCACAAACCAGCATTCGCCGAAACTCGGATTATCGTGAAAGAAAGGTTAATTCCTGAAATGAGCTCGGACGCGTGATAGAAAAACAGGGAGAAAAAGAAACAGGGTCCGGTACGACCTTCCGAACGGCTGAAATTGAAGTGTATAATACACGGTTTTTCAGGATTCCAGGGTCCCGGAACAAAATTCTCCGGAAATCGCATAGAAAGTTTCTCGGGTCAGACAAAGCGGCCACGCAAAGTTTGAGCACCAACGGAAGACATTTGGGGGTGCCGGTGTGCAACAAACCAGCATTCGCCGAAACTCGAATTATCGTGAAAAATGTGTTAAAGCTCGTTATTTGATACTGAAATAGAACAGGTTAATTACTGAAATGAGACGCGTGATTGAAAAACAGGGAGAAAAAGAAACAGGGTCCGGTATGACCTTTCGAACGGCTGAAATTAAAGTATATAAATACACGGTTTTTCGGGATTCCGGGATCCCGGAACAAAATTCTCCGGAAATCACATAGAAAGTTCCTCGGGTCAGATAAAGCGGTCACGCAAAGTTTGAGCACCAACGGAAGACATTTGGGAGTGCCGGTGTGCCACAAACCAGCAATTCGCCGAAACTCGATTATCGTGAAAAATGTGTTAAAGCTCGTTATTTGAGGCTGAAATCGAACAGGTTAATTCCTGAAATGAGCTCGGACGCGTGATTGAAAAACAGGGAAAAAAAGAAACAGGGTCCGGTACGACCTTCTGAACGGCTGAAATTGAAGTGTATATAAATACACGGTTTTTCGGGATTCCAGGGTCCCGGAACAAAATTCTCCGGAAATCACATAGAAAGTTTCTCGGGTCAGATAAAGCGGCCACGCAAAGTTTGAGCACCAACGGAAGACATTTGGGGGTGCCAGTGTGCCACAAACCAGCATTCGCCGAAATTCGGAATATCGTGAAAAATGTGTTAAAGCTCGTAATTTGAGTCTGAAATCAGACAAGTTGATTCCTGAAATGTGCTCGAACGCGTGATTGAAAAACAGGGAGAAAAAGAAAAAGGGTCTGGTCGACCTTCCGAACGGCTGAAATTGAAGTGTATATAATACACGGTTTTTCGGGATTCCGAGGTCCCGGAACAAAATTCTCCGGAAATCACATAGAAAGTTACTCGGGTCGGATAAAATGGCCACGCAAAGTTTGAGCACCAACGGAAGACATTTGGGGGTGCCGGTGTGCTACAAACCAGCATTCGCAGAAACTCGGATTATTGTGAAAAATGTGTTAAAGCTCGTTATTTGAGACTGAAATCGAACAGGTTGATTCCTGTAATGAGACGCGTGATTGAAAAACAGGGAGAAAAAGAAAAAGGGTCCGGTACGACCTTCCGAACGGCTGAAATTGAAGTGTATATATAATACACGGTTTTTCGGCATTCCGGGGTCCCGTTACAAAATTCTCCGGAAATCACATATAAAGTTCCTCGGGTCAGATAAAGCAGCCACGACAAGTTTGAGCACCAACGGAAGACATTTGGGGTTGCCGGTGTGCCACAAACCAGCATTCGCCGAAACTCGGATTATCATGAAAGAAAGGTTAATTCCTGAAATGAGCTCGGACGCGTGATTGAAAAACAGGGAGAAAAAGAAACAGGGTCCGGTACGACCTTCCGAACGGCTGAAATTGAAGTGTATAATACACGGTTTTTCGGGATTACAGGGTCCCGGAACAAAATTTTCCGTAAATCGCATAGAAAGTTTCTCGGGGCAGACAAAGTGGCCACGCAAAGTTTGAGCACCAACGGAACACATTTGGGGGTGCCAGTGTGCCACAAACCAGCATTCGCCGAAACTCGGATTATCGTGAAAAATGTGTTAAAACTCGTTATTTGAGACTGAAATCGAACAGGTTAATTTCTGAAATGAGACGCGTGATTGAAAAACAGGGAGAAAAAGAAACAGGGTCCGGTATGACCTTCCGAACGGCTGAAATTAAAGTGTATAATACACGGTTTTTCGGGATTCCGGGATCCCGGAACAGAATTCTCCGTAAATCACATAGAAAGTTCCTCGGGTCAGATAAAGCGGTCACGCAGAGTTTGAGCACCAACGGAAGACATTTGGGAGTGTCGGTGTGCCACAAATCAGCATTCGCCGAAACTCGGATTATCGTGAAAAATGTGTTAAAGCTCGTTATTTGAGGCTGAAATCGAACAGGTTAATTCCTGAAATGAGCTCGGACGCGTGATTGAAAAACAGGGAAAAAAAGGAACAGGGTCCGGTACGACCTTCCGAACGGCTGAAATTGAAGTGTATATAATACACGGTTTTTCGGGATTCCAGGGTCCCGTAACAAAATTCTCCGGAAATCACATAGAAAGTTCCTCGGGTCAGATAAAGCGGCCACGCAAAGTTTGAGCACCAACGGAAGACATTTGGGGGTGCCGGTGTGCCACAAACCAGCATTCGCCGAAACTCGGATTATCGTGAAAAATGTGTTAAAGCTCGTCATTTGAGTCTGAAATCAAACAACTTGATTCCTGAAATGTGCTCGAACGCGTGATTGAAAAACAGGGAGAAAAAGAAAAAGGGTCCGGTACGACCTTCCGAACGGCTGAAATTGAAGTGTATATATAATACACGGTTTTTCGGCATTCCGGGGTCCCGTTACAAAATTCTCCGGAAATCACATATAAAGTTCCTCAGGTTAGATAAAGCGGCCACGACAAGTTTGAGCACCAACGGAAGACATTTGGGGTTGCCGGTGTGCCACAAACCAGCATTCGCCGAAACTCGGATTATCGTGAAAAATGTGTTAAAACTCGTTATTTGAGGCTGAAATCGAACAGGTTAATTCCTGAAATGAGGTCGGACGCGTGATTGAAAAACAGGGAGAAAAATAAATAGGGTCCGGTACGACATTCCGAACGGCTGAAATTGAAGTGTATATAATACACGGTTTTTCGGGATTCCGGGACCCCCGGAACAAAATTCTCCGGAAATCACATAGAAAGTTCATCGGGTCAGATAAAGCGGCCACGCAAAGTTTGAGCACCAACGGAAGACATTTGGGGGTGCCGGCGTGCCACAAACCAGCATTCGCCGAAACTCGGATTATCGTGAAAATTTTTTTAAAACTCGTTATTTGAGGCTGAAATCGAAGAGGTTAATTCCTGAAATGAGCTCGGACGCGTGATTGAAAAACAGGAAGAAAAAGAAACAGGGTCCGGTACGACCTTCCGATACCTTAAAATCTCAAGAAACGTGTATTATACACTACAATTTGAGTCGTTCGGGAGGTTGTACGGGCTCGTGTTTATTTTTCTCCGGTTTTTCTGCTATATGTCAAGGGTCTTATTAGAAGTTACTCTATTCGATTTCTATACAAAATAACAAATATTATAACATTTTAAGTGAGTCTCCGATTACAGCCCATGACAGTTTATCGCACACTAGGGGCCTTAAATGTCCTATGTTGTTTCTCAAATTTTGTGAAGCCGCTTTGTCCGACCCGAGAAATTATTCGTGCGTTTTTCGGACATTTTTATTCCGAGACCTGAAAATCTCAAAAAACGTGTATTATACACTACAATTTGAGTCGTTCAGGAGGTTGTACGGGGTCGTGTTTCTTTTTGTCCGATTTTTCTGCCATATGTCAAGGGTCGTATTAGAAGTTACTCTACTCGATTTTAATCCCATATAACAAGTATTATAACATTTTTAATGAGTCTACCACTACCGCCCATGACAGTTTACCGCACACTAGCACCTCAAATGTCCTCTGTTTCTTATCAAATTTTGTGATGCCGCTTTGTCTGACCCGAGAAATAATTCGTGTGATTTTCGGACATTTTTATTCCGATACCTTAAAATCTCAAGAAACGTGTATTATACACTACAATTTGAGTCGTTTGGGAGGCTGTACGGGCTCGTGTTTCTTTTTCTCCGGTTTTTCTGCTATATGTCAAGGGTCTTATTAGAAGTTACTCTATTCGATTTCTATACAAAATAACAAATATTATAACATTTTAAGCGAGTCTATGATTACCGCCCATGACAGTTTATCGCACACTGGCGGCCTCAAATATTCTTTGTTCCTTCTCAAATTTTGTGATGCCACTTTGTCTAACCCGAGAAATCATTCGTGTGATTTTCGAACATTTTTGTTTCGATACTTTAAAATCTCAATAAACGTGTATTATACACTACAATTTGAATCGTTCGGAAGGCTGTACGAGGACGTGTTTCGTTTTCTTCGGTTTTTCTACCATATGATAAGGGTCATTTCAGGAGTTACCCTATTCGATTTCAATTCCAAATAACAAGTTTTCTAACATTTTTTAAGTCTCTCAAAGTAACGCCCATGACAGTTTATCGCACACTGGCGGCCTCAAATGTCCTCTGTTGCTTCTGAAATTTGTGATGCCGCTTAGTCTTACCCGAGAAATCAATCGTGTGATTTTCGGGCATTTTTATTTCGAGACCTTTAAATCTCAAACAACGTGTATTATACACTACAATTTGAGTCGTTCGGGAGGCTATACGGGGTCGTGTTTCCTTTTCTCCAGTTTTTCTGTCTGTCGTATTAGATGTTACTCTACTCAATTTCAATCCCATATAACAAGTTTTATAACATTTTTAATGAGTCTGCGACTACCGCCCATGACAGTTTATCGCACACTAGCGGCCTCAAATGTCCTATGTTGCTTCTCAAATTTTGTGATGCCACTTCGTCCGACCCGAGAAATCATTCGTGTGATTTTCAGACATTTTTATTCCGAGACATGAAAATCTCAAAAAATGTGTATTATACACTACAATTTGAGTCGTTCGAGAGGCTGTACGGGGCTGTGTTTATTTTTGTCCGGTTTTTCCGCCATATGTCAAGGGTCGTATTAGAAATTACTCTACTCGATTTCAATCCCATATAACAAGTATTATAACATTTTTAATGAGTCTGCGATTAACGCCCATGAAAGTTTATCGCACACTAGCGGTCTCAAATATCCTCTGTTGCTTCTTAAATTTTGTGATGCCGCTTTGTCTGACTCGAGAAATGAATCGTGTGATTTTCGGACATTTTTATTCTGAGACCTTAAAATCTCAAAAAACGTGTATTGTACACTTCAATTTGAGTCGTTCGGGAGGCGGTACTGGGGTCGTGTTTCTTTTTCTCCGGTTTTTCTGCCATATTTCAAGGGTCGTCTTAGAAGTTTATCTATTCGATTTCAATCCCAAATAACAAGTATTATAACATTTTTACCGAGTCTCCAATTACCGCCCATGATAGTTTATCACACAGTGGTGGCCTCAAATGTCCTCTGTTGCTTCTCAAATTTTGTGATGCCGCTTTATCTGACCGGAGAAATCAATCGTGTGATTTCCGGACATTTTTATTTCGAGACCTTAAAATCTCAAATAACGTGTATTATACACAATAATTAAAGTCGTTCGGGAGGCTGTACGGGGTCGTGTTTCTTTTTCTCCGGTTTTTCTACCATGTGACAAGGGCCATTTTAGGAGTTATCCTATTCGATTTTTAATCCCAAATAACAAGTATTATAACATTTTTAACGAGTGTCCGATTACCGCCCATGACTGGTTTATCGCACACTGTCAGCCTCAAATATCCTCTGTTGCTTCTCAAATTTTGTGATGCCGCTTTGCCTGACCCGAGAAATCAATCGTGTGATTTTCGGACATTTTATTCCGAGACCTTAAAATCTCAAAAAACGTGTATACTACACTTCAATTTGAGGCCGCTTTGTCTGACCCGGGAAATCATCCGTGTGATTAGCGTACATTTTCGTTCCGGGACTTTAAATTCCAAAAAATGTGTATTATATACTTCAATTTGAGTAATTCGGGATCTTAAAATTCCAAAAAACGTGTATTATACCCTTCAATTTGAGTCGTTCGGGGTTGTGTTTCTTTTTCTCTTGTTTTTCTACCTTATGTCTAAGGGTCGTTTTTGGAGTTACCCTCTATAATTTCAATCCCAAATAACAAGTAATATAACATTTTTAGCGTGTCTCCGTTTACTGCCCATGACAGTTTATCACACACTGGCGGCCTCAAATGTCCTCTGTTACTTCTCAAATTTTTTGATGTCGCTTTGTCTTACTTGAGAAATCATTCTTGTGATTTATGGACATTTTTGTATGGAGACCTTAAAATCCAAAAAAAAGTGTATATACACTTCAATTGGAGCCGTGCGGGAGGGTGTATGGGGTCGTGTTTCTTTTTCTTCGATTTTTCTACTAAGTGTTAAGGATCGTTTCGGGAGTTACCCTATTCGATTTACCCCCCAAAGAACAAGTATTATACTCCGTAAGATTTTTGACGGGTCTCTGATTTCCACCAAATACTGATTTATCGCACACTGGTAGCCTCAAAAGTCCTCTATTGCTTCTCAAATTTTGTGAGGCTGCTTTGTCTGGCCATAGAAATCATCAGTGTGATTTATGTACATTTTTTCCGGGGCCTTTAAATCTCAAAAATTGTGTATTACACTTCAATTTAGCCGTTCGGGAGGGTGTACGGGGTCGTGTTTATTTTTCTTCGGTTTTTCTACTAAGTGTCAAGGGTCGCTTCGAGAGTTACCCTAATCAATTTCAACCCCAAAGAATAAGTATTAAAACATTTTTAACGTGTCTCCGATTTATGCCCAAAACTGGTTTAATCGCACCGCTATTGCTTCTCAAATTTTGTGATGCCGCTTTGTCTGACCCAAGAAATCATCTGTGTGATTTATGGACATTTTTTTCTGGGACCTTAAAATCTCAAAAAACATGTATTATACACTTTAATTTGGGGGGTTTGAGCCATTCGAGAGGCTAATTTTTAAGTTTTAAGCTAATTTTTCAAGTTTCGGCTTGCTTTATTAAATAGAGTTTTATGTATATTCTTACTTAAATTTGTGATACACAAATTATAAAATAAGACTTGTTAATTCTTTTATTGATTGTATAAAATCTTGAGACTTACATAAAAGATGAATATAATTGCACTAGGTTTCTCTTAAGACGGATACTAAACGAAATGCCAAATCAAGGAGATTGGTCCTTAATGTCAAACCAAATACGTGGTTGACGTTAATTCCCGTTTTCAAGTAGTAATGGCTTAAATAGGAGAAGCATTTTGTAAATCTCTGGCCCGCCCGGCCATCATTATATGTATGTTAGTGCTTAATTCATACTTTGATTCGTTAATTTCTAAAAAATTCAACACCATTAGGCATTAGTGATCGTGGTAAGCTTATGATGCTTCCTATATTTGTGGAGTACCGGTAGAGAGTATTGACCTAATGAATAATGAACGTAATTTATTTTCACAGTACATTTTTTACTCATTTTAGTACTTTTTACCCACTTTTTTCCATTTGTATACCCTTGGCTAAAAATCAACCCAATTTTCTCCCTACCAATTCTCTCCCTTTACTAACTCTATAACCTCAAACAATTCCTTCGATTATGGTCTCTGGATGATAATTTGTTTGAGCAACGAGCTTTAATCCGTTAATTTCATGACTATGAATCAAATTAATTATTTTCTTTCACTTTGTTGGACTTTTATTTGATTTAGGGTTTATGATAATTAAACTTAATTACTTCATTGGTCGTTTGGTGGTGGTGCGTTGGTGGCCCAGATGGGATGGCGGCGTGGGTGGTGGACGGTAGGGAAAGGTGGTGTAAGCGGAGGGTTCCGGCAACGTAGCAAGGCATAGGTGTTAAAGGCAGTAGAAGGGTGGGGGGTCGTGCGCTATGGGAAATAAAGATGGTGGGACGAGGAGGGATGTTGCCGGTGAGCAAAGTGGGGTGGTGAGGTGTTGCCGGCGACGTGAGGGCGAGGTTTAGGTGGTGGGGCAGGGAAAGTGGAAGGCGTGGTGTATGGGTTTAATTTAGGGTGAAAACTCTAAATGTTGTCGAGAGGTAAGGATGTGGTCGTCGCCGTCGCCGACAGTGGGAAAGGGAAAGAGAGGTCGCGTTGAAGGGGGAAAGGGAGAGGTGGGCGTGGTCAACGGTGGTAAGTGGTGGTCAACAGTGTTGGTGGTGGTGGTGTGAGTTTGTTTTAGGTGTTTTTTTCTTTTCTTTTTCTTTTGGATGTACTACATAGTACACTTGAGAAATGGGAGGGAGAAATGAGAGGGGCAAAATTGTCAAAAGTGTACTGTAATGAGTAAAATGCGTACTGCGAAAATCAACACCCATAATGAATTGCTTATGCAGATAGAAGTGGAGGTAATGCTAGTCAAATTGACTTTCTTTTGGTAAGAAATGTGTGGAGGAAAGAGTACACCGATTGCAAGGTCATACCCGGGGAAAGTGCCGCAACACAACATAGACTAGTGGTTCTTGATTTTCGGGGTAAGAGAGACTTGAGGAAGAGAAAGATAATCGGTGAGGCACGGATCAAGTGGTGGAAGCTACAAGGGGGAAGCCAACCAGCGTTTTTAGATAAGGTTGGAAGTAGCGATATTTGGTCGGACTGTGAGGAGAAAGATATTGATGCAACGTGGGATAAATTGGAGCATGTTGTAAAGGATTTGGCGAGGGAGGTGTTAGGGGAATCTAAAGGGAATAGACCATCAAGTAAGGACACATCTTGGTGGAACGATGTGGTGAGACAAGCGATAAAGACTAAACGGGAATGTTATAAGGTTCTGGGGAAATGCATGAGTGATGAGAACTTTGAAAAGTACAAGGAGGCTAGACGAGCCGCTAAAAAGGCCGTACAGGATGTGAGGGCAAAAGTTAACCAAGAAGTGTATGCCAGGTTGGACACGAGAGAAGGAGAAAAGGATATCTATAAACTGGCTCGCATAAGAGACCGAAAGACGAGAGATATTGGGAGAGTTAGGTGTATGAAAGATATGGACGACAAGGTTCTGGTTCAGGATAACGAAATAAAGGCTAGATGGAGTTCTTACTTTGATAATTTATTCAATGGACACCATGAACAAGGTTTTGGGGATGTAGAGGTAACACCAAGCATGGTTAATCGGGAATTTGTGCGTAGAATACAAAAGAGTGAAGTTAGAAAGGCGTTAAGGAAGATGGGGTCAAAGAAAGCAGAGGGACCGTATGGTATACCCATAGAAGTTTGGAGGTGCTTCGAGGAGAAAGGGATCGAATGGGTAACCATGCTCTTCAACAAGATTTGGAGGAGCAACAAGATGCCATCGGCTTGGAGGAGAAGCACTCTTGTCCCTTTGTACAAGAACAAAGGTGATGTTCAAGAGTGTTCCAATTATCGGGAATTAAACTTATGAGTCATACGATGAAGTTATGGGAGCGGGTAATCGAGCAAAGGCTTAGGAGATGTGTAGACATCTCGGATAACCAATTTGGATTTATGCCCGGAAGATCGACTATGGATGCGATTTTTATCATGACACAGTTGATGGAATATCATCGGGACAAGAAGAAGGACTTACATATGGTTTTTATTGACTTGGAAAAGGCATATGATAGGGTACCAAGAGAAGTACTTTGGTGGGCTTTGGCGAGAAAGGGTGTGTCGCGAAAATATATTGACCTCATAAAGGACATGTATGAGGGGGCTAGTGCAAGTGTTCGCTCTAATGTTGGGAGAATGGAAGAATTTCCTATTACCATCGGGGTGCATCAAGGTTCCGCACTTAGTCCTTTTCTCTTTGCTATAGTTATGGATGAGTTGACAAGGGATATTGAGGACGACATCCCTTGGTGTATGATGTTTGCTGATAATATAGTGTTGATTGGTGAGACAAAAGAAGGGGTGGAGAGAAAGTTGGAATTGTGGAGGCAGACTTTAGAGACTCGTGGGTTCAGACTAAACAGGAGTAAGACTGAGTATTTGAAGTGTCAGTTCACTAAGGTGGCGGGGTTGAGATCGACAGAAGCGGGGAGTATTATTTTCAATGGGAATGTTGTTGAGGGTTCGGATTTTTTCAGATATATCTAGGATCTATTATTCAAAAAAATGGGGAGTTAGACGGAGATGTGGCTCACAGAATTAAAGCGGGGATGCGCATGTTGAGGTGGATGTGCGGACATACAAGGAAAGATCGGTTAAGGAATGAGGTGATTAGGGAAAAGGTAAAAGTGGCGCCAATAGATGACAAGATGATGGAAAACCGACTAAGATGGTTTGACCATGTGAAAAGGAGACATATGGACGCACCAGTTAGGAGGCTGGAGATTTGGAGAACAGAAAAGGTCCCTAGAGGTAGAGGAAGACCGAGACAGACATGGTTGAGAGTGATAGAGCACGATATGAGAGTTCTGGGGCTTGAGGAGAGTATGGTGACGGAGAGGGCACAATGGAGGGCAATGATACATGTGGATTTTTAGTATTTGATGTTTTTTGACATATTTTTTTTTTTTTTTGAAATTGTCATCTCATTAATAATCAACTAAGCGTAGGTTACAATGAAGATAACAAATAGACAAAGGAAAATCAAGATTGCTAACGTAAAAAATACATTCAAAATAACTATCTAAATACTGGTAATGGCGCTGCCGCTCCAAAATCATAAATTTCTTGAATCTATGAATAATCGATGTCTTTGCATCCTTCTTGATGGAGGGAAACAGTGTAGCCGTCTTGATGTATTCATCCACGAAACAAATCTGATAATCTTCCCGTCGATTAAAACTTATTATATTGATAACAATCCCACGAAAAAATGGAAAAACCCCGAAAGAAGGGACGGAACAACAGATCTCACCAAAAGGGAGACTATTATTGAAAATAAATAGATCTGCATAATATTATTTGTTTAAGAAAGCTTTTGTGGGGCTTACCATCGATGGATGATCGATGGAAGCCCCCGAATAATAATGGAGGCTAGGTTTTTAGAGAGGGTTTATTTTAGAGAGAGAGGGGGAGAAAAAAACTGTTTATTGAATGATGTTTTTTGACATATTAAGTGTTTTTTAATTTAATTTAAAAAAAATTAAATTATTTATTCTTCTCTCCTTTATTACACTTTTTTACCAACCACTTTCTTATAGATTTTACCTGGTTCATTCCGAATCCTTAATTCTATTTCGGTTTTTAAAAATCGTTTTAATCTTTTCTCTCGATTTAAATTTTAAGTTTTTATAAAAGAAAGCCGGAATTCGATTTTAAAACCTCTAAGTTTACCTTGACTTTCCATTACATTTTCGTTCTTCCTTTTTGTTTTTCATCTTCCCCTTTTTTTAGTCGCACTTTGAGGCGTGCGTTCACCCATGGACGGTTCGAAAGGATGATTCATGTCAGCCGACCCCAAATCATTTTGGGATTAAGGCTCTGATGTTGTTGTTGTTGTAGTTATGCGGATAGACCTGACAAAATTGACTAGGCTTAAATGGCTCGATTTAACTCCCCAACTAGGGACTCGAGTCTGATTAGTAACCCGAATTGATCCAAATAATAAACACAGACGGAATATTGTTGTTGCAAACTGACTAGAATTCTTGCAAATCCGAAAATGATCAAACACAAACTAACTCGCCGAAACCTAACTCGGTTGACCCGTTTAACATGTCTATGTAGAAGAGGTTATATAGATGCCAACCATCCTATTTTAGGAGAATGAGATAACGTCATCAGATGACATCAAATCTCGTTACCACCATTTCAGATACCCTTAGCTCTTATGTAAGATCCATCATTTTAATTGACCCTACATATGTGAGACCGTGATATAGAAATACCTAGACTCGATACCACCCTGTAACGCTCTATGTTTACTTAATTTTTTGTTGATATTTGTTTGTTCCTTAAGATAACTGTGCAGTAATTTCAGTTCCTCCATAATGGATTGAAATTACATAGCCGTCGGGAAATTGCTTACTATTTCCTAAATTCACGTTAGTATACAATTTATAGAAAATCGGAAAATCATGTGAAATAAAACTACGAATTCCCACGAAAAGTTACTGAAATCCTCGCAGTGAAATGTCATGTACAACCATCTGTGTACAAAAACTACATTCCACAATCCTTGCCATAAACGAGTTAACGACACACCAAAAAATTTATAAACCACACAGATTCAAGCTACGAAAAACCTGAACATCTTACGCTGTTATACCAATAATATTATTGGTCACTTCGGGTAGCAGTTTTGTATATGTATTACTAATCTTCAGGAAGCAAACGCCGGCTGGGTTAATACACCTAAATGGGGACCTAGAACTTCAAGGAGGAGAGTTAGCGACTGCAGACAAAATCATATCCCTACATCTCAGCGGTTTCAGGGATTACGGTATCAAAATCAGATGCATGCTGTCCAAAACCAGGAATGCTGTGAGACCGTCTCCTCATCCTAGCATTGCCAGAAGGGGTAACCTTCTTATCGGTTTTGGTAAACACGGATGGGGAAAAAGGCGCGGTCGCTGGCACACTTCTTGTTCTCAAGAACATGTCGAGAGTTGGTGGGTATCTATCCACTTTCTTGTTGCCATTTATGATTTCTGACAAACTTCCCGAGCCAGAGAATAATTTATTATTGAAGTCGTCATCGTCAGTCCAGTAGCCATTTTCTTGATCCTCCATTGCCAGATCATCATACTCTTCATCTGACTTAGTGGACTGCTCGTCAACAGATCCTTCTATCTGAGTATGGGACAGCGTAAGTTCAGAAGAGTTAGTGACTACCCAAACTGAAATGTCTAACCTGACAGCTGACTGTAGATCTGATAATGATTTATCGGTTAGAACACAATAACCAGATCAATTCGTACCGAATCAAACTCAAACAAAATCTAGCAGACCCGAAAAATAACTGACAACCAGGTTGACTTCAACCGACCTAGAAGAATCTTGAGATTCTCAAACTTGTGAAACCTCAAACATTAAGGAGATAATGGAGAAATATAGTTACAAAAAGTGAAATTAGTAATTTTAGTATAGCTAGCAGAGTAGATCGTTTTACACCAATATAAACCATGACATTTAAGTTTAACTGACCCAAGTTCATCATGTAAGACTATAAGCAAAATACGGAGTATAGTATAAATTTGACTCTACCCAAACTAAATTGAAACTGAAATCACTTCATTCAAAAGACCCTACCAAATAAATACTGAACTGACAAGAAGTCAAGAACCAAACTAAAATAAAGTAACACAAACTAAAATAAAGTAAAACTAAATCAAGTTTGATCCGAAAAGAACCAACCTGACCGGCTGACCCTGATCTGATTGACTCGTTTTCTAGGTCTAATCACAAGTCAACTAATGATCTTACAAAAACGTCCAAAATTTCGATCAGATAACTGTATATATATTTCTCTTATGAACCTCAAATATTCCCAAGGAAAGGAAGCCTAAATTTGTCACTCACAGATAACATCACTAAAATTTTGGTGAACAATTTAATACCTCTTCCTGAGTATGTTTGTCAACATCACTGAGGTCCTCATCACTGTCTACTTCAGGTGGATCATCAACCTCCTCATCGCTAACAGAAACGGAAACTTCCCCCTTGAGCTGCAAAAACAACCCAGACTGAGAAAGCTGGCATAAAACCAATTTTTCACAGCAATGATATGTGAAGATAGTCACTTGTAACATTAGAAACATCAAAGTGTCTTGTATGAAACAGTCTCACATGTGAGACCGGCCTTTCTCCAATAAGTCTCTCTTGTGACGGGATATCACCGTCACAAGCTTGTGACGGGTCAAGTATTAACCACATGGATAAATAAGACAACAATTAAAGTGCATAGGGAATTACAAATGATTTGTCTTATTAAGACATGTGGGTTTTACTTGACCCGTCACAAGCTTGTGACGGATATCAGTCGTCACAAATGAGAATTTGTGTTTGGCAAAATACAAAGCCTTTCCAGCTAATATCAATCATAAATGATCTTTCCTTCCTAATGCAAGCCAATTCTGGGCAAAACTAAAGATCATTCATGATCAATATTCACCCAAAAAATGTCTCTCATTTCAGTATGCATTTGGTAGAAAATTTAGAGAAAATGTTCATAAAAGGTATCGCCTCCATCGCAGATTGCTACTTTCCTTGTGAGGCATGGACTATAACAATGGATAGATAGAGGGAATAGGAGTCTTGAAATATATTTCCAAAAGGTGGAAGTTTTAAAGAAAAATGTGAATAGAAGAGGTATAGTTATCAAATACTCTCTAATAAAAACAGTTAATGGTGTGATCCCATACGTAAGACAGTCTCATGTAGGCCTTCCAATCAAAGCCAATTTTCCCATTTGACACTTTGAGGTCAAAGTTTCTCAAAACTTTTATCTTAAATATGTTCGAAAGATGAAAAATTAAAATATAATACTATCATAATTACATTTCCTATAAAAAAAAAAAACAAACTGTCACAACAATACATTCAACAGAAAAAAGTAATAAATGGGGAAAAAATGGTGAAAGTGTTAATGGACACTGTGCAAAGTCAAATGGGAAGATAGAAGTGGATTGGGCGGAGTAAATTTTTTTGGGTGTTTATTTTCGCAGTACGCATTTTACTCATTACAGTACATAGTTGACCGTTTTGCCCTCCCCATTTGTTTCTTTGATTGTACTACACTGAAAAACCAATTGAAATCGTACCATGCTAGCACCACCCAGTTACCCAAACACCTCCCAACCCCACTCACCACTGGTGCTCCTCCCTGACCACCGCTTCCCTTAGTCGCTACCACCACACGACCGGCAGCCACCTGCCAAGCCTTCCCTCTCCTCAATCCACCCAGCGAACCACCACCAAACCACCCACGACCTCACCCCTTTACCCCCTACCACCAGCAAAACCACCCACTTCGCACCACCCCTTATGCCATCGTCCTCCTACCGTAGTCCACCACGCCGCCAGACTGCCGACATTCAAGCCGTCAGACACCACCAGTCCACCATCCAATAACCCTAAATTACCCAAACGCTAAATTAAACAAAAATATCCAAAAAACCTTTAAAAAGAACTCTAGTTTGATTTATAATTATGCAATTAACAAACTAAATACACATTTTATCATCCATAATTGAAGAAATTTTATCAAATTGAGAGGTTGTGGGGTTAATATTTGAGAGAATTAGGTTTAGAATGTTTTTTAGATAGGGGCATGCAAATGGAAAGTTTTGCGCAAAGAGTACGGTATTGAGTACAAATCGTACTGCGAAAATAAATTACGATTTTTTTTTTCAGTCAAACAGCAAGGAGATTCAGTAGAATGACCCTCTGAGTGTGAGAATTACCTCCTTCGCAGGTCCGTCAGACATACGAGGTGAGCTGCAGCAGGATGAGTAATATTTACTGCCAGACTCAGTACCATTCCAATCAACTTTAGATTCATCAACACTGCTGGCATGGCTTGTGCACCCTGTATCGTTGGGCCAAGCACTTAAACCGTAATTACCAAACTGAAGATTCACTGGTTCTGCCTTGCCAATTTGCAGAGGCCCATACATTGGAGATCCAATCTCATTATTGGCACCACCCCCCAGAAAGGGCTTGCCATTACTGTGTATCGAATTGACTGGCCAAGCCTTGGCAACCGAACCATCATTGTTAAGAAGGGCCATCAGGTGCCTTGATGACCCCTGCCTTTGTATCAGTTGAAACATCCCTTTAGAGCTCAAAGAATCTGCTGCACATTGATTCCTGAATTCCTCATATACTGCAGTTACTGTGTTGGTGGCTGGATCATACAACTGTTCTCCAGCATCACGCCTTCGTAAGGAACTGAAAAGCGTGGCATGAATTGCTGCGACGCTTTTGTCCACATTAGTATTATTGATCTTTGGGACAAGATGCTTGTCTGCTCGATTGCATAGGTATTCTTGAATCGTTCTAATGTTTCTAATGTACTTAACATATTTATTTTTGGTAGGATCCAAAGTCATATACTTGGCACGCACAGCAAACCTCTCCATGTGTTTGTCTTCATTAGTAATATATATCATAAATGGTACAATCGAGGGATGTTTCTTCATAAGCCCCATCTACAAAGCAGCAAAAAGAAACAATTAAAACCTCAACTTGACCACGTCAAAAGTAAAGGAAGAAAAACTACTACTTACCACGAAGTTAAGACTTAAGTGTACCCCTTCAACAATGACGGATTCTTTCCGTTCTTCCCAAGAAGTAATGAGCCGGTCCAGACTCTCAATGACCATCTCACTCTGGGCCTTAAATCCTTCAATGGCCATTTGTTTTGGACTAATTAATTCAGTATTATTTGGACCAACTTCAGCCCTTTGAGTATCAGGGTTCCCATTTTGAACATCCTCTCCTAAACTATCCCTTGAAACTGAATGAGTGATCCTAGTTTTCTTAGCCTTCCTCTTTGCCTTGGCTTTCCCAACAGCTACAGGATCTAAGAACTCCCCCGCATGATATGTGGAAGCCCACAGCAACGGGTTCTGTTTTTCATCCACAAAGCTCCTCATCATATGTCGTATAGAATCAGTTGATACAACAGTTGTGATTCCCAACCTGCTTCCCTGCAAACAGTGCACTAAGATAATCTTTGGAGTATCTTTTATTGAAAGGAAACTTTTGACACAGTACCAATATCTTCATGATTCAAGATAATCCTGTTACTAATACTCCTCCACCTTTTCTGTTAAGCCCTATTTGCCTTTCTTTGTGAGGGAATTTTTTTTTAAATGGAGCTGATGAAAAAAAATGGAGAAAGTAATATCTTTGTTTGTAAGGTACCTAAAATTACGCACATCTCCTCAACAAAAACTTGCGAATAATTTCACCGAAGAAGAAAAAACTTAAAACTAGGACGCATGTTATGCTAAATGGCATGTCCTACCTAAGAAACCTACAGAGAAAACCACAGCAGAACATGGACTTAATATCACCCTGATTTCAACATAAGAGCAACAAATATGCAAAGACTAAGTAACCAGAGTTACCATTAATATACACGTCCACTTAGTTTACAGGAGAGAATGTAAGAATACCAGCAATGAAGACAATGTAGACTTGCCGCATCCACTGGTCCCACATAACAAGACAGTCATGGATTCCTTCCTTTCACGAATCCTAAAATTCAAAAAGAGAGCATTATTATTTGTGCAAAGATGACAAGTAGAAAGAGTTGCCGGCTAGAAAAACTAGATTTATGAAAAAACATATCCTGGACTCTTTGACTGACCTAACATAGAAGTATAAAACACATATCTAATGGATTTGAATTTGAGGTTAGTTGCAGGAAGTGCTATCAGGTCATAAAGCTCAACTATTTGAATCGAAACAAGAAATGACCGAGCACTAGATCTGAAACAATGAATAGCAACCATGAAGCTTACCCTTATTAGCTCCAGAGTAACAAGTCATGTAACCAAAACGCCCAAAACATACGAGAGGGAAAGAAACCAATGCCGAAAGAATTTAAAACAATTTTTTTTCAAAAAAAAAAAAAGTTTAACTCAACTATTTAAAGAAAGTAAAAATACCTGCAAGCCAAAATCAGATCCTCCCTCTGCTTGGGACCCACGTACTTATACTCAGAAAGGACATCACACACAACATCTAAGAACTTATCTCTCTGAATGAACACAGTCGTACGCCTTTTGTAAATCTCTGAAGACAGATTTTTGGTCCCGGCATCCTTCTCGGTAACTAATTTGTTCCTCACTTGAGTTCTAACCAAACGATTACCAATAGATAATGAATCTTGTATTTTTGATCCTACATAAGATACATTGGCACCAAAAATATCCATTCTGGCTGCAGTGTCACTCGAGCTTTGACTTCTCACCAAGTCAAAGGCCCTTTTGCTAATCTACATAGTGAAGGGAAAAAGCTTAAGCATGCAACCAGCAACAGCTGACAGGTAACTAAAAAACTGAGCATACTGTTTAGAAATTAAGGTTACTTGGGTAACAAAATAGCCCGTATAAAGCTCAATATCATTCACCATGGGATTCATAAGTAACTAAGCAAGCACCCAAATTACAATATGGAATCAGCTACGTCAGCAAATAGATATGGGAATATAGCGGGAGAAACTCCAATCAATCATAGGAGGAAACACGAATTTCACTATGAAATTTAAATCACAAGTTGCCATTTCAACATCATGTAAGAAATATTCTGTCAGCCAATCAAAGAACACTTCTATAACAGATAGCGTAGTGACTAATGAGACAATATCAGCCGCGCATGCTAACAGAAACATAAAGTAATCAAATAAATCAAGCTGTAGGAGAATCATTGAATCCTAAAGGAAAAACAAAAATATATTTCATTAGAGCATTACAAGCTAAAAGTCAGAACCTTTTCAATCCTTTTCATTGTTCCTACTTCCTCCACCTTCAGTATTTTTATATGCCGCACAGATGTACAAAAGCATCTGATACCCCAAATGTAAAAATTTCACAGCTTTACTAGACAAAATGACCAAACTAACCATCAGTATCACTTCTTCCTATTCTCTAAAATACCCCATTGCATTTCACAAGAATATTTAGGACAGCAAGTGACGTAGACAGACAATGTTTCGAAAGTGTTCAAGAAAGGGAAATGTTATATGTTCTATTTAAATCAAATTGTAAGGGTAAAAGAGACGTTTCAAATCAAAAAGAATGTTAAATTCTGGAAAGGGGGTAATTTCAATAAATGGCCCAAAAAGGAAAATGAGGGAATCGACTAAAATTCATAACAGTCCTAGAGAAGTTCATCGATAACAAATACAATAAACATACAGCAATACACAAGAATACAAGAGAAAAAAATAAAGTTATCATGTATAGATACCCATCGCGTACAAAGCAATTCTTAACCCTTAATTATTAGTAGAGCCGGCAATAATAGACCGTCAGACAAAAGCAAAACATTAATTCTATCCATAATATTGACATAGCCAGAAGTAAAGAACATTATTCACTTTCTGGAACTTAAAAGGCAAGAAAAGATAAACAAGGTACCTTAAAAGCGTGGCGAGCTTTGCATCCCATAAACTGCAGAGTACTCTGCAAAACAGACCGCGTGTACCGAAAAGACCCCTTCTCAAGTTTATCAGTCTCTTTGTTTTTATTGTCCCCATCCACAACCATGATATACAATACTTTGCTAGCTTCAGCCATTTTTCTGAAACATTACAACGTCAAAAATATAATCCATCATGGAAAGCACAAAGTAAAGTCTCATGCAAAATAAATACTCCGTAACCAAACAAGTGAACAACAAGTAGCTTACTTGTAAAGCTATCAATTAACATGATAATCAAAACAAATTACTCGTAGTACTACCTATGTTACACTGACTCTTTTTATTCCCTCACATACCCATGTTTGACACTAAACACTCCGGACATGGATATAACACTTGGACACCTTAACCGAAAATATGCGGATTTTTCATTAAAATAGCCAAGCCCGACACTTATACAATAATTCTTCCTCAGCTAATTATAATGCACATTTAGTTTAGTCCATAATAACCACTCATAAACAAAAATTAACAAATTAATCAAGTAAACCTCTTGTAATTAATTTCCACATGCAGGTTCATAATCAATCTTACTCCGACTCTTCCTATTCCCTCACATACCTATGCGCATTTATTAAAATAAACGAATCTGACGCTTGTCGGACATATCATTGATCACAAGTTCACAATACTGCCAAAATTAATCACTGTAAATGACAAACTAACATCAAACATAAAAACACAATCAACATTGACCTAATCAAACCTTCAAAACTGTGAATATTCAACAATAACCCTAACAACACCAGAAAAACCTACATTCGGAAAAATACGACAAAATCAGACCAAATCAAACGACAAAAACAAGTACGCCTCTTGTAATTAACTTCCACATGCAGGATCATAATCTATGTTACTCCGACTCTTCTTATTCCCTCGCATACCTAAGCGAATCCGACATGACAATCATTGATCATAATTACTACCAAAATTAACCACATTAAATGATAAATTCACCTAATTAAACCTAACAAACCTTCAAAATTAACACACAACAAATGATAAATCAATAATCAACAACAAAAACTACATTCTCAAAAACACAATAAAATCAAACAAAAGGAACGACAAATATACCTTGGAGAAAAAAAAGGCGTGATTATCGTAAGGTTGATTGATTAATTAGGGTTTGATATGATGAATAATGCGTCCATAATTAAGAATAACGAACAATCGCCATTAACGACAAGTTTTCGCCATTGAAAAACGGAAAAGAAGAATCGCCATTGATGATCATGTGCCATGCATCGAAGTTTGTGCTTGTGCTAAAATGACGATTGTACCCTTCTCTGTGTGTATTTGTGTTTTCTCTGATGTCGTTATCGAATGTTTGGGATCTTCTCTTCTCTCACTAAGCTTTCTCTTTTTGGCTTCCTTCAATTTTCTGCGTTGTGTGAAATTACGGTTTTAGCCCTTAGTGTTTCGCACACTTTTTTTGGGTTTCTGACTTGGTTTCCTACGAACTAGTCCGAGGTAAGAATGATTCTTGTTTAATTGTGATTTTATTTTAGAAGAGTCAAAAATCAAAAATAATTATATTTTTCACAATATATGGAATCCATTTTTGAAATAATGGTCAAAAATAAAATATTTGTCGTTTTGGGTCGGTTTTGAAAATATTTGTCAAAATGGTGTTCACGTAGGCTCGAGATTTCTGGACCTAAAACACGCAACTACCAATGACGTGTTTATAATGAGTAGGGAAAGAAACTTCATTTAAAAATGGACTAAAACAAACACGTCATTGGGAATGGCGGGTTTCGGAGGGGAAACACGCCACCCCCTATGGCGTGTCTTATGTAATTAATTTTTTTTTTTTTTTTATGTTTAGTCAGTTGAGGGAAAAAATTGTTTTAAAGACACGCCACTACTAATGGCCTGTTTCCTTCACAAAACACGCCATTAGTAGTGGCGTGTTTTAGGTCTAGAAATCCCGAGCCTACGTGGACATCATTTTGACCAATATTTTCAAAACCGACCCAAAACGACAAATATTTTATTTTTGACCATTATTTCAAAAATGGGGGCAAGATGGTTTTATAAAAAGAAAAATTATAAAATGAATTTTTTTTTTTTTGTTGACCAAGAGCATCCTTTACCGATAATTCGGGCAATTTCTTTCGAGTACTAAAGGCAGTTTAACGGGGTATAATAAATAGACCCCTCCTAAATTTGGTTTTTTCATTCGCGAGAGTCAGACATGAAACCCCTAACCATTTGAGAGCCCTTACCAGTAACACCAACCAACTTTAGTTAAAATGGAATCTTTTAGTAACATTGTTATCCACTATTAAACTTGCAATTGGTCTCCCTTGTGACGGGTTACCATTTGTGACGGATATTTTGTGAGATAAAATGGTAACAAAATGGGTTAGTGGAGAAAGGGGACCACATAAATAGTGTTGCAGAGAGAGAAAAAGTGGGTACATTGTGAGGTAAAATGGTATCCGTCTTCAGTTTGTGACGGATATGTCATGTCTTCAATGAGAATTTGTGTTAAACTTGTGTTTGGTTCTATTTTATAATTATGCAAGTGTAAAACCGGCTTACTCGCTAATTTATTTACCTTTTAATTATTCGAGTATCTTAACATTTTAAAAATTATTTTTAGTATTTTTTGAAAAGCATATTGAATAATTCTCTTCTTTTCTTGGTTTTTTATTTTACAAAATATGTGAGAAATGATCGGGGCAAAAAAAGGGTATAATAATCTATTGATATAAAAGAAGTTTCCTTTGATATTTTTTCCGTTATCTTTTTTTTTTTTTTTTTTTTGTTCCGGGTGTAATTCCAGAGCAAGTATAGTTACCACCCGTGGCTTGTTGAATGATGTCCTGAGTTGGATTCTCCTTTGGTCTTTAATCGTTCCTCTCGACCTCTCCCGCAACAATGAACAGGCGAGGGCTTGGCTTTGTGCCAGCGTACTCACTCCGACGCTCAAGTCGGTGAAACTTAAGGGATAAGTTGTTACTTTGGTGAATGTATATTGTAGAGAGATAAGGAAGATATTACTGGATGAATAGTGTATTTAGGTTTAGTTGTGGATTAGTTGGATCATTTCCTCAATGAAGGTTGAGGAGTATTTATAAAGGCGCCACCTTTGTCGCGAGTGGCAAAGTGGCCAAGTGGCTAGCAGGTGGAAAGACCGTTCTACCCACGGCCGAGGGACCTATGGCGGGCCGGCGGGCCCCTGTTGACTCACCACCGAGGGGTCTTGGATATGAGTACGCGGGTATGTGTCCCATTTGGAAGGTTGCCATGCCGAGACCCAGCCGACAGCCGATGGGCCGACGGCTAAATTTGTCTAAGTCGTTGACTCTTTGTGGATATCTTCGACTTTTCGATATGTTGATTTCAGTGCATGCAGTTAATACGCCCATCATTTTTTTTTGTCAGAAAGAAATAGGGTGTTTTTTTTCGGTAATCTTGAGTTAGATAGTCATATACGGAGTATGATATATTCCATATGTTAGATGTTAGATTGTTGAGTAGGTTGAGTTGTTTTGAATTTACGTGGATTTTATAGTCATGCTTTTGATGTTCCATTGAAAAATACGTTAGTTTTAGGCAATCAAAAACATGACGTGCACTATGGGAACTTTTACAATAATCCAAGGTTTTCTTTCGTGTAGCTTTCTTTTGCCTTCTTTTGGGGAAATTGTTTTTGGTGTGATTTCTCTCTTTTAAGCTACTTCATCCGGCTTATTATTTTCTTTCCATTTTATTATAATACTCCTCACATATATTAGAGAAACGGGAATAAAATTAAAAGCCAGAGGGAGTACTTTTTATTAAATTATTATAGTGAGAGTATAATTGCTCCTTCTATCTCTTCAAACAGCTTGTCTCATTGATGACAAATACATTCGTCATAAGCTGGAGACGGATAGTGCACCTCTCACAATATCACATGTGGGAGGGTAAGTGGGGTGCTTCATTTAATTCTCGATTTGCAACTTACATATTATAAAAGGGACACTATTCGTCTTCAACTTATCACGAATAATGTCAGTCTTCAATAAGAATTTGTGCTCTTCAAAACTCTTACATTTCATTTCATATCAATTCTCTTATATAAGTGACCGCAATTACCTATTTGCCCTTATATTTGACCTCATTCTCACCCTTCACAACCCCTTTTTTTGTCCACCTACTAATTTAGCCAACTATCCATCACCGGACCACCACCACCCCCAACCACTTACAATACAATCAAACCACCACTACCCCAAGCACTTGTCATCGAGTTACCATCCTTGGTCACTCATTATTCTCACCTGCAAGGCTAACCAACAGGTCCAACACCCACTCCAAAAGCCATCATACATAACCAACCTTCCCCAAAATTTATCACCGAGTAACTTCATGCCTCTTATAGAATAAGTTAATGAAACAAAACAAGTAAAACTGTATAAAAGGATGTTTTAAAGTTCGTAATTTTTTACCTACTCCGTACAAAATATATGACATCCAATCCTTTCAAGTTTCAGTTCCTCTATAATTTCAACAACATCAGAGCCTTAATCCCAAAATGATTTGGGGTCGGCTGACATGAATCATCATTTCGAACCGTCCATGGGTGAACGCACGCATCAAAATGCGAATAAAAAGGGAAAACGAAAAACAAAAAGGGAGAACGAAAATGTAATGTAAAGTCAAGGTAAACTTAGGGGTTTTAAAATCGAATTCCAGATTTCTTTTATAAAAACTTAAAATTTAAATCGATAGAAAAGATTAAAACGATTTTGAAAACCGAAATAAAATTAAGGGTCCGGAATGCCTTAAAAGTGGTTGGTAAAAAAGTGTAATAAAGAGAGAAGAATAAATAATTTAATGTCTTTAAATTAAATAAAAACACTAAATATGTCAAAAAAAAACATCAAATACTAAAAATCCACATGTATCATTTCCCTCGATTGTGCCCTCTCCGTCACCATACTCTTCTCAAGCCCCAGCAATCTCATATCGTGCTCTATCACTCTCAATCATATGTCTGTCTCGGTCTTCCTCTACCTCTAGGGACCTTTTCTGTTCTCCAAGTCTCCAGTCTCCTAACTGATGCGTCATTAGGTCTCCTTATCACATGGCCAAACCATCTTAGTCGGTTTTCCATCATCTTGTCCTCTACTGGCGCTACTTTTACCTTTTCCCTAATCACCTCATTCCTTAACCGATCTTTCCTTGTATGTCCGCACATCCACCTCAACATGCGCATCTCCGCCACACTCATCTTTTGAATGTGACAATGTTTCACCGCCCAACGACTCAGAATTTCAAATCTTAAAAAAATACCAAGCAACTTAATCATGTCAGTTTTTATCTGGAAAACTTAACCCAACTCGATCCACTCGAAAACCTACCTGATAGGGTTATAGAACACATAAATTTAATATAAGAAACATGACTGACTCAACCTATTATTGACTCGATAACATTATTGACCACCAATTAGTAAAGCTAATTTTGATCTAAACCAAGTAATGGTCAGTAACAAGAGCCAACAATAGATTAATAGCACCTGACAAATCAATTGACCCAAAATGATTCTACCCAATAACACCACGACTCGAGCTCAGCAATCGGCACCACCCAAAAGAATATGCTAACCCGCTATGACCCAAACCCAATTTCACTGACTTGACCTAACTCGATCCAACCCGACTCTAATTGTTCCCTCTAGTTTTAACCAACAAATACTTATATAAAACCGTCTCTCGACAACTTAGCGTAAGACCGTCTTCCGAGCCCAGCCTCGTCCATAATATATCACCAAATTAATCACCATCTTCATCAAACATTCGGAGCACTCAAACCCTCACACCACCGACAACGCCGTACCACACACCCTCACTCTCAATCATCATCCCAATTACCATCAATTTCCCCAAATTAATAACCTAATTTCGTTAAATTTCATATATTAATCAACTCCAAAACCCTAATTTCATCCCCAATTTACCCTAATTTCCGTCGTTTTCTCCGCCGCCATTGATACTGCCGTCGCGCTGCGTATATATTTTTCTGGGTAAAAATTTTCCCCCCTTTTCCTTAATTTCAAAAGTTTATGCTTGTTTAGCTGTTTCCTTAGTTTGAATTTTGTTGATTTAGGAACTTTTATTAAGTTTTTTATGAAGGAAATGCAATAGCTGGATTAGATTTTATGAAAGGAGTGATTTTGGGGAGTAAAAGAAGATTAGGGTTTATGTAGGATTTGGGTTTTTTTAGTTGGAATAGAAAGCTGGATAATTTGCTGTCTAATTGTGTTCATATGATGGGTTTAAGTAGGTGTAGTTATTGAATTGAGAAATTGGGAATTAGGGTTCATGAATGTGTAATTTGTGGCTTTTTTTTTGCTAGGGTTTAAATTAGGTGATATAGTGGTTTAATTGTGATAATAAGATGGTATTTAGGTTGATTTGGTGATTTGATTGAAGGGAAAAGCAATGTGGTAGTGTTGATTATTTTGATTGAATGGAATGAGCAAAGAAGAAGATTATTATGTGGACTTTGTAGTACGACTCGTACGGGATTGATGTTAGTTTATCTTACATGTAATGGAGTACTAATTAATATATTTATGATGAAGTTAGGATGAAAGTTGATGTCTTGGTTAGATTTCTCAACGATCGAGTTGGTAGAGTAGAAGAGAAGTTAGGTTATGTTATATATTGATGTTTAATCAAGTAAAGTCATTTACCCATTGGTGTCGCCATTTGTAAGAGCAGTAAGACACAGCTAGGATCATTTCGTGATTAGATACTTAGATTATGTCGTTGCACTTCTTTCTTTATATTATGCATTCACAAATAAGCATAGCCATCACGAGATTATGCAAAAGAATCTACTTCTTCTGAAGAGACTCGTGTTTAAGAATGACGGGGATAAGTTTATTTTTTATATCTTTATATTATATGTCGTACAAATGTCTAGAAAGTAGGCACACCTATTGACCGGGTACCCAAATTATAAGTTCGAATACTCATATGTGTGATATGTCTGCCACACATTGCATAAGTCACGCGACAGTAGTAAAGTGCTGGACTGCTGGTATAACATAAGTCTGATTTCAGATAGTTTTTTAACTTCATCCTCGTTGTATTGCCTCTATAAAGATTATTACCATTTATTTGCGTAACCGCCTTGTTATCGGCTCTTCCTACCACCACCTCTAGAAGCCTTGTTGTTCCCCATAATTTCTGAATTCTCTATCAACTGATTCACAGACCGTGACTGTCAGGTGGTGATGGCCACGTCTTAAGTTAGAGACCAGGGGATGGTAGGGAATGGGGTAGCGGTAGACATAAAGATTCCTTGGTGATGGTTGAGAGGGTAGAAGCAGTTAAGGGATGGGTGGGACTTAGGAGGTGGCTAGAGTTGTAAGTTTAACTTCACAATTCAGCTTGCCTTTTGCAGTTGGCTCTTTCTCTCTTGATTTGTTTAGCATGGGTTTCAGATTTTCGGTAAACATTTGAGACTGGTGGGGCTTCTGAGAAAATTTCTACGGGGGCTATATAATCCAAAAATGTGAACAAAACACTTCTAAAATGAGGGTTTGATTTTCCTTCTTAATTATCTTCTACTAATAAACTTGTTAAGATGATTCATGGTCATGCTCAAAATGTACGTATTATCACAATCATTGTCTATTGTAAGATGAAGTTTATGGCATGGACATCAAAGTCAGAATTTTACTATTGTTAAGTCGAGTTTGCATATTTCATTGTCAGTTGTTTTAGAAACAGTCCTGTTTCCTGAAAGCCTTGTGAAACGGTACTTATTCAAGCTGGTTGGTTGCTCATTATCCGAGTAGCCCTTTTCTTTTCATGGAAGTGGGACAGGGGAGCATCCAGTTAATCCGTATTTTATACTGATCCAGTCATGATAAAATTCTTCCATTTTTTCATTCTCGTCAAAAGTTTTGTTTTGTGACTTTCAATGTTTACTGAAGGTCAATGTATTGTCTTTTCAGTGTTTTCTGTCGAGGGATTTTGTTTATGAGACTTCATCTCAGAGGATTTACATCGCCAACATGAACAACGCATACCCAAATGAGCGGGTAAGCTGACTTGCAAATTATCTTAGTAATTCTGGAGTATTTACCACAAGACTCACAATAAAGTATCCTTTGATCAGGAAGCAGGTACTGTAGCAGGATTTGAAACTCCCGATTCTCCCGGTTCAAGTTATAACAATGTGTTTCCGGGTAACGAAGACGAGGCACGCGAGCCGCCTCTTGTTCCTGGTATTTTGGCCCACACCGTCGTAAGCTATCCTCCAAGCAGAGAAGCTATGGGCACTGTTATTTTACCCCAAGATCTAAACCATATGTACATTGAAAATCGGGAGGCTCCAAGATCAGTTGTAGCCCTCGGTTTTACCCAACGCTTTCGTTCCAAGTTTGTCACCGTCGTTCTTTACAAGCCTGTGCAAAGAAGGGGAGGCCACAGCTAGTTGTATAGCCAGGAGGATTTTCTTAAGTAGGTATTTCCATTGGCCTCTATTTATCATGGAAACTTCCGACAACATTCACCAGGATAATATTATAGTAAATTGATTGTCCTGGGATTCATATCTTTCTCCTATATATTTAGGATCATTTCGCTTTCAGCTGAATGAAGTGCCCAAGATTATTGGTCTTTCACCGCGTCTCTTTTAGGAGGAAATAATGTGGGCTTTATATCCATTTGTGGAAGCAGACTTGTGTTCATATCTTTGTCGCAAATCGAAATTTAAAACTATTGATGTGAAGTATTTGGATTGCTGTAGTTTCAGCCTTTAGCTAGTTATAGCTCAACATTTAGCTCTTGTAATAGTGATTGTTAGGACCTGAAATTTGCCATAATGATTTTAGGCATTTCTCTGCTTTTTTTGTGTGCCCTCTTGCTTTTACTTTCGAGTTGTGACAAAAATTCATATCTTGTCGAGAAATGTATTTCGTATTTCTCTTGGATTACAGCATGTTCAGGGTTAACTTGTGGAAGCAAGAGGGCTATTATATGCTTGAACTTCAAATTGGTAACAAGTTCACTCAATTGATACGGTGCTCGGCATAGGTGAATAATATGTTTCGGGTCAAGTCGTTTCACGTATGTATGCAATCGTGTTAGGTCTGGTAATTTTGATTCAGATATGTTTCGGGTGTAATTATCAAGTACTTTATGGGTAACATCAATTTGGGTTGCATCGACTCAATTCAAGTCATTCGGATTTGTTTGTATGGTGGGAAGAGCCGTAGAGGCGGGACAAATTTTGGTTGGGATTTTGGATCAATTTGGGTCGGGTATTCGAGTTGATAAGTTTTGTCGGGCAAGAGAAGCCCCATGACACATACAAATATATTCCCTCGACTAAATGATATGAAAGTACATACGAAACTTACGAGTCATGGCCTCAGCCTCGGAAATCACACGATTTCATTGAACAAATGTACACTCCTTATCTCTCCAAGCGACTTTTCTCCCTCGTGATCTACCTTCAAATAAGACTTTTCAGTACTAGATTTTGTAACCATTCTCGAAACAAAATGAAACGTTCAGAAACAATCAGCGAAAACTATAATGCCAGTTTTCCACTCCCGCCACAGGTATTGCACGAGCGAGCCGATGAACACTTTGTACAGTAACTCCATTTCCTTGGAAGGCTGTTAAATAGCAAACGAATTTCAGTTATTGTGTTCATAGATACTCCGTACCTGTTACTCAAATGACTCAACTAACCAGTACAAAACAAATTTTAGTTAAATCATTACCAAATAGCTGGTTTGCCCGAGTGGTTAAGGGGGAAGACTTAAGATCTTCTGCACATAAGTGCGCGTGGGTTCGAACCCCACAGCCAGCATATTACTATTATTTTAATTTTTAATTTTTAATGTTCATATTTTGTGCTATTATTTTAATTTTTAATTTTTAATGTTCATATTTTGTGAAGTAGTGGGTTCGAACCCCACAGCCAGCATATAACTATTATTTTTATTTTTATTTTTATTAACTATTATTTTTATTTTTATTTTTATTTTCATATCTTGTGAAGTAGTTATTTCATGCAGCTCAAAACGCAATTTTCATCTTGCTCATTCGGAAACAGCCTCTTTGTGTTGCTAACATAAGGGTAAGGATGCGTCCCGATTTTTGATGGCCTCAACTGACCCTTACCCAAACTAATCAGACTCAGACCAGAGCTGAATGACCCGACTGTCAGTTCTAACAACAGCATGATACATTTGAAGTGTCAAATTAAGAGGGAATAGAAGTCTACCCTGAAGTAAACCGAGTAGCCGCGTTATTAGATGACATCCGAGCCCTATCTGCTCTTTCTTGTGACAATTTCTGAAGCACAAAACCCTCTCCTTTGCACTCTGAGCAGATACCAGTACCGCCACAAGCTTCACACTCCTTTACTGGAATCTCGCTACATTCAAATAACATATTTTTGTTCAGATTTATGTTATTAATCAGAAAATGATGTATTGATTTTCACATAGGCCACTTAAATTTCCGACGAAATTTTTATCAAGGGTCTTTGGAGCAACCGCCAACCTGTATGATTCAGTCTAACTGCATTCAGATAACGCTGTGTGATTCAGTCTTTGTCGCTGTCGCTGTTACAGGCAAGGGGTGTAACCGAGCCGATCTCAGCTCGAGCTCGGGTGGGCTTGAAATCGGATCGGAAATTTGAGCTTGAGCTCGGAATCGGCTCGGAACTCTCCGAGCTCAAAAAATTAAAGCTCGGAATCAGTTGGATTAGGCTCGAGCTCAACTCGAGCCCGATTTGAGCTCAATTAAATCATTATTTTCTTTACTTTCTTTAACTTTTATATCTAATTAAAAATAATATAGGTTAAGTAAACTGCAAATATACAATTTTTATCAACTATAATAAAAATATACGCATAAATTGTAAATAACATTTTACTAAGAACAAAAACAACTGTAAAATGCTAAAATTAAATAATAAAATTAAATAATAATAAACAATAAAACGAGCCCACTCAAGCTTCCCATCCGAACTATACTAAGCTCGCAATCGGCTCGGATTTTGTAAACCTCCGCTCGAGATCGACTCGGAATCAGTTTTGACCGATTTCGAGCCAAGCTTTGACCAAGCTGATTCTGAAGGCTCTATAAGTCGGCTCAGATTATTTACAGCCCTAGTTACTACTTAGAGCTTCTCACCTTTCTAAACTTGGTAAACTATTACAATTTCAGTTTTATGAGTATATATTAGCTCAGGTGATGGATGATCAAGTCGAAAAAATAAGTATGTTGTTACTAGTTACTACAGTAAAGATGGTAAATTACGAAAATTATTAACAAGGCATATACCTTTTCTCAGAATCTTTTGTTCTCTTAACTAACAGGGTGGCCGCTGCACCAACAGCTACCGCTGCCACGGCCACTGACGCCACTGTTTCCGGTAGTATAGCAGATGTTCTCAACATTGTTCTTGTACGTCCTTGTAAATTTGGAGCCCTGGAGTCTAGATACTTTCATCAATGTAAATTTGGATCCCTGGAGTCTAGATACTTAGGTTAAAAATTAGATATTTATAACGATAATAACTCTTATCCGATATTTCTTGATCATCACATTCCAGTTTGTAAAATTACCAAAAATGAGACTGTATGATTTTCCACGTAAATTACAGCCATAATATTACTCTCCGATCAGTGGCGGAGCCAGGATTTTAAGGCAGCGGGGGCAAAAATTTTCAGTGGGGGTGAAATGGAAATATTATGAGGGACCTCGAAAAAATTCGAAAATTTTAACTAAAAATTTCGAAATTTTCAAACTTCAGCGGGGGCGACCGCCCCTGCTAGTCCCCCCTCGCTCCACCACTGTCTCCGACTAACTCCTTCACATAAAAAAGCAAACGTAAAGAACCACTCGAGTCAATCAGGGTATTACAATACATCCTTGGCACTAATATTACGGAGTACCGTATTCTTAGACCCTTTTCTTGTCTTATACTCCCTCTGTCCCGGTCATTTGCTGTCCTTTTCCATTTTGGAATGTCTCAATCAATTGTTGTCCTTTCTATTTTAAGAATAAACTTGATGAACAATTTGATCATTCACACTCAATTTATTCCACTTGTCATTTAGTAATTGACCCCCTCCTCTTTCCTTGGTCTTTGTTCCAAAACCAAAGGACAACAATTGACTGTTCAAATGATATGACAATGTTCTTTATTTTTGCAAGGGAAGTATTGCCCCCTTCAAACTCTTTTTTTCGGCAAGTTGATTTTTTTTTTTTTTCTCTGATCAGGAGTGTCTCTACTGATAATTAGGACAATCTCTTTCGGAGTACAAAACATAACTTAATAGTATACTATATACCCTGATTGACAAAAATCAAGAATCGAACCAGTGACCACTTATTAGCAGCTCGTGGAGATAGCAAAATGGCGAATATGGGCGGTACGTAATGTGCACAAAATGATGTTCCAAACAAATATATGAAAAGTATGATTGCTGAAAAATGTAATAAAAGTGACAGAAAAATGAAGCTAACCTCTGAAGACAGAAATCCTGAACAATGGATTTTGTAATGTGAGCTCCATACTTGGCTCCTTTTTTTTTTTTTGTTGAACTATATTCTCCTTTACCAACTTATATCCTCTTAATTCTTATCTTTTCCTTCTATGTTGTATACTTAATAATAGAGTTTGCCATTTCCGTGGGCTGGACCAGTTCAGTTCATGGGCCGTGATTTTGCTGGCCCATGAGTCTATATAAAAGCCCAGCCCGCCTATGAGGCCGAAGATTCATGGCCTGAACACCCCTCCATGTGACTGTTTAGGGTCAGTCATGAGACAACCCAGCCCGGGCCACCCCTTGCAATTGGCCAGTTCGGGTGGAGTCGAGCCTAGCTCGGCGCACCTCTGGCCACCTTTTCGCTAATTCTCTATTTATTCAGATTTATGCATGTACGTTTCATTTATTAAAATCATTTTGATGTACCTTGAATTTAACAAGTGCTCGTAAATGAATCATTTTATCATTTACGGGATTAAATTTAGTTGTTTTTCTCTAAATTACTAGGCTAAAACCCTTTAATAAAGTGGAGGAACATTGACAAATAAGTTCAGTATCCACTATATATGCTCAAAGGAATGTCCTTACTATCTTAAACCGAGCTCGACTTATTATAATTGGGCTAAGTAACTCGATCCGACTTTCACCTTCTGACCCGATAAACAAACATATCAAACCAGGACGGAACAGTACAACAGCAAACTAATCAAATTAGATTACTTAATTAGGATAGTAGTGCAAATTAGGAAAAATGCAATATGTAAACGAGCAATCGAGCAGTAGAACAAAGTTAACAAGGTTTTTAAGTTTAGTTAATTTGTTAACGACACATAGTCACAACTCACACGTATAGACAATTTATCAACACGGTCTAAACTCTAGGCGTACCAAACAAAAACTTGTGGTTTAAGCACGATCAATTTTTGCAA